>NW_017306401.1:1067597-1083189 GCF_000935625.1 Nanorana parkeri | reverse complement strand
GGGTGCCACAGTGCCTGACAACCCCCCCCCCCCCTCAACTAATAACTTCCAGGGGCCATGAACTATGGCACCTGCATCCTTGCACCCCCTTAAAAACTAATAAACCCACACCCCTATCTGTAGGGGACCTTGAAGCAAGGACTTGGAATATCTCAACCGTTGTCATCTTATTCACTTTTCCCAATTCACTTTCCTTTTAAATGTTATATTTTTAACTGCTCTAAAAATACAGTTTGTTTTAAATTCACTACACTGTTTTTGTGTATGATATATATCTTTCTTTTGTGCCTGTTCCCTACTGTTTCACATGAGGACTTGCTCCATGTGCTTACTTTATTTGATAATCAAGCAACATTTTTATATAACTTAATCATATGCTTCATTAGTCTTCCTTTCTTCCTTTCAATTAACCTCTGTTACCAATTTCCTTTGTTGAAACCAATTTGCTAAAAAATTTAAAACTTCCATGAGTGCGCAAAATGTTTCCCTGGAATACAGCAACTTAGCTGGAATACAGCAAATTAAATTTATATGGTAGAATAGAGAGGATGCCTTTTATACAGCCTGAATATTGTGTCTTTCATCTTCGCCACTGGACACCACAGCAACTGTAAGAATGAACATGGATTTATCATTAAGACGTGCAAGTTAAAATTTAGCAGCTAGACATATATAAATAAAAATAAAAAGTATGATTGTAAGTCTTACGATGCAAATAATCTGAACAAGTGCAAAATGATAATATGGAAATGTTGTGTAAAATATGCTAGTTGCTTATTTTTATTACTCAACCAAGATGTTTGTTAACCTGCAAAATTGAATTCATTAGAAAAAAACTTCAACATGATCAAAATGTTCAAATGTGTGTGACTGTAATGTTTTGATCTTGTACATAAAAGTGCACCTGGGTTCTCTTTGGATACACAAATTTCTTAAATTCCACACACCCATTGACTTATACTTGCAATATACTTGCAGTGTGAAACTACACCATAAATTTAGTTCTTCCCACTAATGAAATGTTATAAGATTAAAATTATTTTATTATGAAAAAGCAGAGGAAAATAAAAGTTCTTAACTAAGTGCACATACACGTGCTATGGCTCTGTGCACAGAATTACAGGCGGGCTTGCATTAGCGTGCAGATGCACACATGTCAGTGTGCAGGCGCACGTACATTAGCGTGCATGACTGGCACCAAACAACAGATTGCTGAGTGGTCTTCAGCTAGTGTGTAGCTGACCCAGCCTGCTGTTTGCATATCCTGTGTTTGACCTGGCCTTGCTGACCTCTGGTTTGTATTCTGATGCTGCCTCTGCCTACTAACTCTGTACCTCACTGCCCAGCTGTTACTGACCTTGGCTCCACTTCTGAATACACTCCCATCTGCTTGGGTGCTGAAGCGTTAGCCAAGATCAATGATCAGCACCCCATTGCAGCTTCTCACTTTGTGACTTGCTACAAAGTTACATATACTGCCTGTTCACTAGAGGAAAGGAGGAAATGTTCCTTCCACCTGAGCAGATGATATCTTCATCTCAGTCTAGGCATAGTCACTGGAATGAAGCTAAAGTACAGCTTCAGCATAAAATTATTATTATTTATATTATTATACAGGATTATATAGCGCCAACAGTTTGTGCAGAGCTTTACAATATGGGGAAGACATTACAAATACAATTCTAGACAAGATGGTAAGGAGGGCCCTGCCCATGAGAGCTTGCAATCTAAGAGTGAGAGGCAAGTGATACATGAGGAGGGAGCTGTGTTGGGATGAATTGTTTGAGAGAGAGATAGTATAGTGGTTAGTTTGAGGTGGGATAGGCTTTCCTGAAGAGATGAATATTTAGTGATAGCCTAAAGGCAGTCAGAGTAGGAGATACAGGGAAAGGTTGGGGTAAGGAGTCCCAAAGAATGGGAGAGACTCTAGAGAAGTCGTGAAGGTGAGCGTGGGAGGACTTGATGAGGGAGCTAGAGAGCAGGAGGTCTTGGGAGCAGCGGAGGGGACAGTTAGGGTGATAGTTTGAGACAAGGTTGGGGATTTAGCCTGGGGCAGAGTTGTGGATGGCTTTGTAAGTGGCTGTTAATATTTTGAATTTTATCCTTTAGATGATTAGAAGCCAGTGGAGGGATTGACAGAGGGTGTTGCAGATGCTGAGCAGTTGGATTAGTTTAGGTGGATGAGTTTAACAGCAGCATTCATGATAGACAAAAGGTAGAACTTTTTCTGAAAAATTATACTATATGCTGTATATTGTTACAGGTCAGCTATTTATTCATGGAGACTTATAAAGTTGCTGAAAGGTCCACTTTAAGTGATACTACCACTACTTAAAAAGTAAATCAAATATGGAAAAAATGTGCTGCACAAATGCCAAAACATCAGTCAAGTCCTTGTGTACAATTGCAACATCACTATAATAATATAGTGCACAGTCCAAAGTCTATTTCCAGTGCTCAAGGAAGGAACAAAGTGACTGTAGTAAGATGTGTAATCACAAGATCAAAAGATCTGTGTGCTGCTCACTGCCACATCAGGTAACTGTACTTTACATCATCAAAGACTTTATCAGACACCACCACTACTACCGACACAAAAACCTATTTTTGTGTTATTAGCAGACATGTGCATGGGCAAAAGTGTGTTTTCTCTTTCGTTTCAATCCAGTTTTTTTTCATTTCTGAAATTTGGATTCGTTCGATATTCGTTATTCAATCCAAAGTTTTCATTTTCGGAATTTGGATCTATTCAAAACTATTTGGATGGAGTTTAGTATGATGTTAAACAATTTGGGGGGTTTCCCCCAAATTCATGCCAGATCTTTAGGTTTTGCCAGATTGCCAGATTTTAGGGGGGACCTATGCCAGAAAAAAGCATGGAGTCTTCTGGTATTGTAGCCAGGTATGATGCAGTAGGGAGTTGCAAGATCCTCCCCTTTCCTGCTCTGCCAGGCCGCTGCTCAGATCCAGGGTCTAGTAAGGGATTTTGGGGGGACCCCATGCTTTTTTTGGAATGAGGTCCCCCCCTAAAATTCCTACCAGACCTAAAGGGTCTGGAATGAATTTGGGGATGCTTCCCTGCTGTTTTTTTTATTTTTACATTTAACAATGTATCAGTTCATTCCAAATAACAATCGGACAAAATTTGGATGCATATGAATTTTCATTATAAAAATTCAGATACATTCAAATTCATTATTTTCCCATTTGGAAATTCAGATGCATTTGAATGATATTTCGGACGAAAGCAAATTCACCTTTCTAAATATTACACTCCTTACTTGCATGCATTGATGAATGCCTGGATTTGTAAGGAGTGTCATTTAGCAGCAGTAAGTATAAAGTGTTAGAGTTAAATGTAGATGGGCACTTTAGACCGACTGGCTGCATAAATGAGTTCTGAAGCATGCTGAACAATCACTGCGGGAAATGCTGAAACAAGAAAGTTGAAACATATTTGGAACAGGACATCTAACCATGATTTTGAAATTTGGACAAAGCACAGTCGGTATATGTTAACTAAGTTGCAATATGGTATTAATATTTTGTTTTTCATTTTCCTTCACAACATGTATGGAAGATTGAGCGTCTGAGTGAATGAGACAATATAGCTTACTGTATGGCCAATACTAGCAGAAAATGTTTTTGTCACTTTGAAAGTTGAAATATTAAATCAGTTTATTAGAACTTTAAAAGGCATATAACATGAGTACAATACAATCTCTATTTGTCTGCCATTGATAATTTAATTGGGAATATACATGATAAATATTTAATATAAAACTCAGTTGTACTTGCATAAGAAAAGAAAGAAAATAATGCAACCTGGTCTATATTTATCATTCAACTTGTAGTTTACAAATCTGTGCATGTCATAGTAAAAAAAAAACAGCATACAAAGATACACCTGATAAAGGCATCACTCAGATTGTCATTTCAGAAAGTCATTACTGTAATTTATTGTTGTAATTAAACTTTGTTTGCCTTAACTTTGTGATTGTATATAACAATGCTGTGTTTATAGAAATCTTCATACTCTTCTTTCAGTTAATTTGCCTTACTAAACAGTGATGCATATTTGTACTATTTGAGTGCTGTTTATTGTATTTAGCTGTCAAAATAAGAGAAGCTATTGATTTATTGTCCTATAGAAACATAGAAATTGGCAGGGAAGAACAATTTGGATGAATTAGTCTGCTATTTTCCCTGCTCACGACAAAACCAAGCACTTTACTAAATTGCTTTTATTAGGTGCTCTCTTTTAAATAAATTATTGTCCTGTTTTATGGGTAGCTGTCGTTGCTGTTCATGTACTTCAGCATGTACACTTAGAGCATATATGATAAAACATAACCTATTTTTAAAGATATGAACTTCAGATAAATACAGATAAATACTAAATGAATATTTTAGACCAAATTACTTACAAATAACCTATGCATCAGTTACTAAATTAATTAATGCTGTTTTTTTTTAACTTCAGCCAACAATTTCCTACTACTGCACTACCCCCTTCCTTTTCTTTTTTATAACCCAACCCATTTATTATTTTATCAGTATTAAGGAACAAAAACAGACACCAAAGTTGGCAAGTAATAGCGAAGCTGTAGACAATAGTTATTGATGCTGTTTACATGAATATTATAATACAGCAGATAGTTGGCATTATTAATTTAAAAAAACATAATTTATATTCAAATGTACTATGTGTACTGTGCTTTCCAAAAAAATAATGTTGATGTTGAGTTCCTTTATTTCAGTATAAACACTGTGCCATCTTTGCAGAGCAGATAACAGATATCTAAATATAGCCGATCTACTAAACATTTAATAACTCTATTAACCCCTTCACGGCTAGAAGTCATTATAGTCTACATGCCCAGACCAAGTTTGCAGAGTCAATGTGCATTGGTTAAGTTGATATTAACACTGTGATTTATTTCCCAATGTAAATATTTTATCGATACAAAATATATTATTGGACAAATAAAACTTTTGCATTGTATACTGTTTTAATAAATACCCTGCCCTGCCCATGTCAAATGAGACAAAATTATTAAATTTTTTTAGCTATTTTACAATCAGTGTTTGGAAAAAAAACATTTTGATAATGAGTTTTATTTTTTGCACATTGCAATGCTTTCTTCTAACACTATATGGTTGATTTACTAAAGGCTAATAGGCTGTTGACTTTGCAAGGGAATTTTCCCTTAGCTTAGTGAATGAGATGAAGCTCATTTGACTTCCATCATTCAGTTATGTGCAAGCAGAAATACTGCTTTTTTTATTTCCTTACACGTCATTGGGTATTCTTTGCATAGTACGTTTTTATTACATTCACTAAGCTAAAGGGAAATTCCCTTGCAAAGTGAGCAGCCTATTTGGCTTTATTAAATTAGTTTCTATGCTTTTTCTAACTTTCCCTGTTCATAGTGAGTGCAAAGAGAGTGTCACAATGCCTAATGTAGCTGAAAAACATTTGTTTTTAAACCCCATGTGATCATGTCTGAGAAGGTTCGAATTTAAGTCGGGATCCACTCCGGGCTGCGGCGTCTCAGTATACCGCGAGCTGTAGCTCGCGGTATACTGAGCTTAGGGTAACGGGAGGACGCTAGTTTGTGTCATCCCGTTACCCTAAGGAGAACTATGGGGAAAAACACTGACCCCATAGTTCTCCTTTAATATGCAGATTGTGCATGTGAAGGTGTTAAAGTCAGTGGGAAATGTGGGAATAGGAATATACTGTGAGGGGAATTTATCAAAACTGCAAAACTGGAGCAGACAAAATCTGGAGCAGCTGTGCGTGGTGACCAATTAGCGTCTCACTTTCATTTTCAAATCCTAACTGAACAAACTAAACAGAGAAGCTGATTGGTTGCCATAAGCATCTGGTCTAGATTTTAGACTTGTGCGCCGTCAAAAAATTTGTTCTGTTTCGTTTCGTTCCGTTTCGTAATATCCATTATTTTCGTATTTCGTAATTCGTATCCGAAACTCAATTCGGATTCGTACGAAATACGTATTTTCGTTAGTTTCGCCACATTTTCGTAACTCTACGAACATTCGTTATGATGAAGTTAAAAAGCAAAAGTACCTTTGTTAATATTGGAGTCTATGTGGTAGTGTAATGTCCGTTTAGCTGGGGTTATGGTTTCAGGATCTCAGCGGCGGAGTTAGGAGGATCTAAGTAGGTAATGGGGTGGAATGGCAATTCAGTCTTGGACCTCTGGCATCTCTCTCGACTAACGGTGAGTTAGAGGTCCTTGCATCATAGGCCGTTCGTTAACGTAAGCGTCACAGTAGTGGCTATTGCGTCATAGACCACTCTGTAAATGAGGCATGAAATAGTTAAGTGGAGACGAGCTGATTATGTAGCGTTAGCGTATTAGATAATAAGGTAGTCCTTTATCAGTTCCTACAACCTCCCTAGTCTCAGGTACAAGCAAGGAGCGGAATGCACAGCGTTTGCAATCTAATACCTTGAAACAGTCTCTCCCGTATGGGGACAAGTCACTAGAGGACTGCAGGGGTAACTGCAGAGTACTTGCGGTTTTGCCGGTATGGAGGCACTGGTGGGAATCCTGACTGCAGGCTGGCGTGGGTGGCGATGTCCTGGTGTAGACAGGTGTCCAGGCTGTAGGATGTTGCCCAGGTGTGAACCGGTCTCGAGGTGAGCTGGTCTCCCAGGCATAACGAGGTGTTGGGGTAGAATGGGGTCGAGGCGACTCCAGCATGTAGGTTCGGGTACGGGATTAGCAGGGCGTTCGATCCGCAATATTGGAACGCCCTACTAACCCGGCGGCTGAGTTTAAATAGCCCGTGGACGCGGGAAAGCAGGGAGCGATGTCACGCCACTTCTGCGTTCCAGGGTGGAACGCTACGGCCGACGTCTCAGTGAGGGGGCGTGACTGCGGCGAACCTCTTCCTGGTGCGTTCCACTGTGGAACGCACTCTCACCGGCCGCCGTCCCCGGAACTCCTTACAGGTAGTTGTTTTTGTATCCGAAATACAAATTCCGTTAACGGATTCCGAATTTCGTATTTCGTATTAAAAAAAAACAACCATCAGCATCAACTCCAATATAAATGTACTTTGCTTTTTAACTTCAATATAACGAATGTTCGTAACGGAACGAAAATACGTCAACGGAATTTCGTATTTCCTGCCTGTATTTGTAATGCAACTCTCAGCAGCAGAAGAGAACCTCTGATTGGTCAACCAAAACGAAATACAAATTCCGTTAACGGATTCCGAATTTCGTATTTCGTATTAAAAAAAAACAACCATCAGCATCAACTCCAATATAAATGTACTTTGCTTTTTAACTTCAATATAACGAATGTTCGTAACGGAACGAAAATACGTCAACGGAATTTCGTATTTCCTGCCTGTATTGTAATGCAACTCTCAGCAGCAGAAGAGAACCTCTGATTGGTCAACCAAAACGAAATACGAATTCCGTTAACGGATTCCGTATCCGAATTTCGTATTAAAAAAACTACCATCAGCATCAACTCCAATATAAATGTACTTTGCTTTTTAACTTCAATATAATGAATGTTCATAACAGAACGAAAATACGTCAACGGAATTTCGTATTTCCTGCCTGTGTATTGTATTGTAATGCAACCCTCAGCAGCAGCGAATCCGTATTTCGGATTTAAAAAAAAATCTTGTCATGTTGTTCAACCTCATTTACAGGGGTAATATTAGTTCCTGTTTCAAATAAATTCGGATCCGAAATTCGTTAACGGAATTTCGTATTTCGGACATAAATTCGGAAACTGCCATTCGGATTTCGTATGCTTACGAATCTACGAATTTCAGGAAATTTCGTAACGAAACGAATCGCACATGTCTACTAGATTTTGACTACTCCAGTTTTGATCAATTCCCCTCTGTATATTTAATCTACTCAATCCAGCTACACTACAGGTTTGGCTTAAAAAATAGTTGAGGCTTTCAACAGCCATCCCTGTGTAAACCTTTAAATCATTTGGGTATTGAAGCATGTCCCTCAGAAAATTCCCTTTTGGGGATCTAGAATTTATGGGCTTCATGTATAAAACTTATGCCTGGCCAATAACCAGGCATGTACTGTTTCCACAGCGGTAGAGCCTCTAGATAGTGCTGATGAGTATAGAACATCCCTATTATCATCACCACCATGTAGGGGTTCTTCTGCCATGCAAACAGAATCTGTCTGGCATGTAACCAGGTGGAAGTTTTATACATAAATCCCCAAGTTTCTATCTTGACATATTTGTACTATTTCATTCTGCTGCAACATGTGTGCATAAGAAAAAACTAGATTAAAGTTTGAATTCAATGTTATCACATAGACAAAGTCCATGCGATGTGATTTCTCAGCCGATCCAGATGTTGGATCGGCTGAGTCGAACTCCTTCTGCACTTCGGGTCAGCCTAACATGCTGAGCATGTTCGGCTGATCCGAAGCCACATGAAGCAAGCCGATGTATGGCTGATTTCAGCCGATGTACGGCTGAAATCAGCCGTACCAGCCTGAAGTGAATAGCCGAACAGTGTTCGGCTCACTTCACTTCTGATCAGTCATTCACTCAGCTGCCCTCGGCAGCTTTGTGAATAGACCCCATACTGTATATATCTTATTGTATTATATATTATATTTGATCTTGTGTTATGTATGTGTGTGTGTGTGTATGCATGTGTGTGTGTGTGTGTGTGTGTGTGTGTGTGTGTGTGTGTGTTAATACATGTGTATGTGTGTGTATTAGTGTACATTGTGTGTGTTTCTGAGTAATAGTGCAAAAGGAATATATGCAAGAAACCTATATCAATGATGACCAGAGGAGTCAACATATAAATTAAGTGGTCATAAACTGTATATTTACTAAAATGTAGGAAAACAAAATAGAAAATATTTACTGAAACATCACAGCATAATGTGAATATTGACATTAAAGCCAATGAACACCAAAAGTGTTATTTTTTCATGTCAGAATATAAGAAAAGGCAGTTTTTTACTGTATTTTCAAAGTGATTTTAGTCATGTCAATTGTAAATACATTTATTAAAGAAACTGATTTTTATGTAAACGTTTGTCTTAAATTTGTAAATTGTTTCAATCAATTATTGTGGGTGATCTACAAGAAAAAGTTAATTACACCATTTGAAAAAATGTACAGAAAACATGTATTTGCTCTTTTCTCCCTGTATTCCCAAAGTACGCAGACAAGCAAACAGACAAAAGTGTCCTTTGTATTTAGCAGTAAAGTGAACACTTGCTACAAACAAAGAGGCTATTGTGAGCCATGCATGTGATAAAATACCCACAGGACACCAGGACTGAATATCTGGAATCTATCCTTTAATGGCCTTGTTTAGTCCTTGAAACCTTTTTAACATAGTATGCCTTCATTTTCAGTATATAGCCAGTGTATAGCCAGTGCTAATTTCATTCTGTACAAATATTAATTTTAGTAGGTGGTAATAGGCTGCATTTAATTTAAAATTGATAAGGTCATACAATTTACTATATACCGATGATAGTGGCCTACTTTTCAGCAGTGATAACAAAATTTGATAGCACTGAGACACAATGTCATGCTCACATAAGAATTGATTATTGGATTCCTTTACTACGAAACCTTACAATCCAGGAACTTGCTGTGTATCTTAATACAAGGTTATTTAATTATTTGCACATATTACCTTCATTAAGTAATAAAATACTTTGGGGTCTATTTCTAAGCAATTTGCAGGGCTCTTCATTTGCAAATACCTGTGAACATCAAATCATTATTATCCAGGAACTTGGTATAAATCTAAATACTGTACACGAATACCTGTTTTAAATGAATCTATGCCGTGTGTGTATAAATGAACAGAAAAGATAGGTGATGCCCAAATTTGACATATGTACATAGCAAGGGCTAGTATATGAAAACTAGAATAGGAGTAAGACTCTTCTCATTAATAGCTAACCAGGTGCCTTGTTTATTTTGCCAGTGAGGGGTTTCAAGAATGTAAAATAAAAAGTGGTTGAATGGTAACTAACAAGTCAAAGTTTTACTCTAGATGACATCAATCACTCTGTTCTCAAAGATGATACTAATGTATGGTATGATGTTGTTTTACCATATATTTTGAAGGAATGAGGTAGATGAATGATAATGCCATGACATTTAAGTAGCATACCTAATCCATGTGTCAAGGTTGCCAGCAGATATGGGCTAGAGATGAAAGAAGTTCTGAAAGTTCACTCAATTGATAATCGCATTACAATTTGGTAGTAGAAGTGAACTTTGCTAATCTAACCTAATTTCAACAATTTTTAAAGATGTAAAATTAATTTGCATTAAAGAGAAAGCAATTTCTTTTTTTTCTGCCCTAATGTGCAAGTATGCACAGCACACCTTACAAGCGTGCCCTTCTCCAGCAATGTCAGATTGAACTTTAGTATTTGGCTCTGTCCCCCCGCTGCCATCTCTGCCACTGCCACTCAGAAGTCCTTTTTGGCCATTGGATGGCCATAGATGATGTAACTCCTGCAAATGCAGACAGGAGTTGCATCCTTCCTGGCACCCAGCCCATTTACACCACCTTAGGCTTCATTCACACTATGTGTGAATGTGCCTTTTGGGATTTCTGCCACAGGAATCCCAAATATTCTATCTAGGAGCAGCCACTGTTACCCATTCAAGTTAATGACCGGTTGAGAGTGGCTGCATCTGTAAGTGTTACTCCGCATGTAATCATATGTGATATGATTACATACAGGTTGGAATAAATCACTATGATTTATAATCTTAAACTAAATATATTTCTCAATTTCTTTATTATGTAATCAATCACTCATCTGTAAGAGCATGCCAATTTCATCTTTCTTGTTTCTCTCATTCTTTTCTATGAAGTCATTTTTTACATCTGTTAGATCTTTCCCATTTCCTCTACTCATCTCTATTCCTCCTCCTTTCCTTGTGCCATCTAACTCTTCATCTTTCCTCTCTCTCTTTCCCTATTTTAATGTATTTTTCTATCTACTGGCTCTTTCTCTCTCCATATAGATTTGCCAGCCTCTGCTAATATTTAGAAGTGCTCTTGTGCTCCAACTACCTTCTAGCCCACATGCTTTGCCAATATTATGGCTTCGTCAAGTAGGTTAGATGCACAGTAGTATAGTAGTAGGGTAGTATAGCAAATAACTACCGCCATATTGTAAATTTATTGCAGCTACAAGAGAACACAAACAGAATCATATCAATTAATAAGGCCAAAGTATGTGTAGTCTGTTGGTAATTACCCTGAAACTTTCTGAGATTTGATCTTTTTTATTCACTGTAGCCAGTATATATAAAAAAAAACTTATTTAATGCAGTTGAGAAAAAATGTTTGATATACATTCCAAATTAAAAGATAACAGCCTAGCAAACCAGACCTATACGTTGCTATCCTCATGGCTAGAATGCACAACCCCTGCAATGCTGAAATTAGTCCATATGCCCTCCAGAACCATCTAGATGCTTCAAAGGGTCGGACACTGACTGTGAAACATTTGTTTTAAATTTACCTGCACATTATAGGATGTTAGAAATTAGAATATGTTACACTGTTCCATGAGAAAATACTGTTGTAATATCACAGTGAATAACTGTGTTATAGGAATATTGTGCGTTGGTTTGTTAAAATTGTTCTTGCTCTTGTTTTCTTTTATGTTTTTTAACCAAACTGCAACATGGTTTGCAAACAATAACATTTGCAGAAACTTGAAAATTGATTCAAATGTGTTACTTATCTCCCAAGAACATAATTAATGAATATTTAAGTGTTGTTTAAATGCTTCTCAGTCACCTATTGATCAAAAATGTCCAGTTGGATGTACTGACTGTCTGATTGGATGAGATATATAAGTCCTGCCAGAATGGTGGATGAGAAGAGCCTCTGCTCTAAGGAAAGACTGTAAGTCATAGACAAGATAGCATTTGGCATTTAAATGAGAGCTGATTCAGCAACTGGACTTCAGATTGTGTTGCAAAGTATACATTGCAACCTTGCAGCAGAAACTGAACTTTTATAATACAACCGGTGACATGTTTATGGCTTCTAATGTGCATGTAAAAAGTCCCTCCTGCAAAGTGGACCTGTGCAGCCAGTGCAAGGTTTTGCTTTGTGTGTGTATATATATCTATATATATCTACATATATCTATATATAGATATATATAGATATATATACATAGCGATATAGATATAGATCTATATCTCTATCTCTATATATGTATAGAGATAGAGATATAGGTCTATATTATATATATACATATATATATATATACATATATATATATATTAGGGATGCACCTAAATTTCAGCCACCGAAACATTTTGGATAAAAATGGCACTTTGGGGAAAATACCAAAAATACCACAACAGCCAAAAGTACGGCTGAAAATTCAGTGGATCCTGACTGCTTCTCTCCTCCCCACTGGGCGCTGGTCTGTATCCCCTGCTTTTCTGCCCAGGCGAGAACGTTCTAGGACACAGAGTGGGGGGAGAAAGCTCAGGATGCCAAGCAGGGTAGTGCAGTGCGGAGACAGCTGTCACAGGAGGCCGAGTCAGGATGGAGGGAGCAGTGACCTGTCAGGAGGCTGAGCTCTCCTCCTGCACCCCCCCCCCACACAGCCTCCTGTGACAGGTGAGTCAGGATAGAAAGCGGCTTACAAGCACTCAGCGATCAGCTGATTGCTGAGTGTTTCCAAATATCTGAGGACATAGTATGCTTACTGTGTCCCCAGTTATGAATGAACTGGAAGTGCTCTTCATCACTTCCCGTTCATTCATGATTGTCGACATGTTAACTCATACTATTTTTACAGTTTATAAATAGACAGGAGCATTCAGCAGAGGCTTCCTGTTCATTCATAACAGGGGCTGTAGAAAGTCCTCAATCTCTTTTTCTATTTTAAAAGGGAAATATATTTCCCCAGCATCCCCTACAGTAAAGTAAAACAAAAATGTCAAAAAATAAATACATTTTAAGGTTGGAAAAAAAATGTCATTTTTGGTTTCTGCCTGACAATTTTTTTTTTCCGTTTTGGTCTAATAATTACATCTCAAATATATAGCAAAAATGTATCTGATAAACCACTGATGCACACTGACACCATATGGTCCATATGGGTTACCTCTCATCTAAGTAGCATGTTAGTGACAAATTCCTGTTCAGACCTCTGGGATATAGCTTATCAAGGGTATATATCTTTGAACCATACTCCCTGGCATTAGTTAGTAGACACTTTCAAAGCCCCATCTTTTCTTCTTCTTTTTTGGCTTACGAAGGGTATATATCCAAAAGGGTTCTCTATGCAGAAAGCTTTTATCTCTGTCACCTCCCCTAGGCTGTCCCTGTATATGTTCTATCACCATTCCCCTAAGTTCATGAGTCTGGGGTCACTTGTCAGCAAAGTGTACTGCTACAGGCTTGTTGTGGTCAACTTCTTCACTGTGGGGGGCATTGCTGAGCGCTATGCATATATGTAATTTCAATGTTTCTGAAAACAGAACAGCATTTAAAAGTGCCAGTTGTTTGCCTACATAGACCAGTGTACAGGGACATTTCAGTATGTATTTATCAAAACTGGAGCAGCCAGAATCTAGAGCAGTTGCCCATGGCAACCAATCAGCTTCTCTCTTCAGTTTGTTCAGTTAAGATTTGAAAATGAAAGATGGAAGCTGATTGGTTGTCATGCACAGCTGCTCCAGATTTTGTCTGCTCCAGTTTTGATCAATTTCCCTCACAGTATTCGGTGTTACAATTCAAGTACCTTTGGATCTGGTACCTTGTACCATTTTGTGGATGTATAAAGTAATTCACCCTAATAAGGGTGTTGCATACATTGCAATTATGGCACGTGAAACCACATTTTTCTTTTATGACATAAATGGCACTTTAGCATATTTTGATCTGTGATCCACATGGACAAGATAGTCTCTGAGTGTTCTGATGCATTTATAGACTGGTAATGGTGTTTCTTTTGCCCTAGCGGATACATTTCTATCAGCATTCAGAATGTTCAAATTTCTAAGTGTGGCTTTTATGAACAAGTTTAAAAGCATGGTTGAACGTTACTGCCCCAGAGACATCCCTTAATTTATGAGTGTCAAAAGAGCAGAAAATGAGTGAAAGTCTGCTTTGGGGATCACAGACAGCAATACAAGGGCAGCATAAAATATGATCCTTCCCCATCCTATATAAAAAAAGTAATGTTTACACAAAGTGAAATAATAATGCATACATGCAATATGATCATTCCCTGTAATCTTTCTGCTTTTTAAAATGTTACCATTAACTCCATTGTATTTTTTGTTCTCCCCACTGAAATACTAAGATACAAAATGTATGATATTTAACTATTGTTTCATCTTTTTTTCTGCATCCTTCTGGTAAATAATGAAAACTCAGATGCCTTAGTCTTCTCCAGTTTTGATAAACTACCCCTCCTGTGATTTGATCAGTCAATGCCATGGTTTTACAAATCGGACATGTTGCAGCAGTTTTATTCCTGACTGCCAAACTCATGTCATCAGTTCAGGTGATAGGTGAGGTCAGGTCATCAACAATAAGTCTGACATGATTTTGGCAAAAGTAAATCAATTTACGGCAATACATCTGTCATGCCATGCTGTGCTTACTCACTGGATTAAACAGTGGTATTTCCCACTCTCATTCACTTCATTTGATATCAGAATGCCTAGTTAGATTTGAAAGAAACACTTTTTTAAGACTTCTCAAACATTTATCCAGTGGTAGAAGCAAGAATTGTTATATTTTATTGTATAATTATATCTTTAAAAACCCATGCCTCTGAAACTATGCACAAATGAGAGTTTGCTATGAAGCACAGTGACTGCCTAGGGCAAAACTATGGGGGTCTTTCAGTGTGCATATATCGAAATTTACATTCATGTGACTTTTGATGTTTAGCTTGCCTGCTGTTTTATGTTCTGAGTATATTATTTCATATTATTGTTTGTAAATGCTCCCTCTAGAGTTCAACTGTACATTAAGGGGTATATTCACAAAGCTGCCGAAGGATCTAGCCGTAGCTTCGGCTGATCCTTTGGCTAGCTTCGGTCCCAGGAACCCTTCGGTTCAGTAGAGCCGAAGGGCTGCTGTACGGGCTATTCACTATAGCCCTACAGCTCCCGAAGTTGGCCGAGCAGCACAGTCGTGCCGAAGGCATATGCCTCCGCTCGACTGAGCTGAGGTGAAAGCCAAAGCTGGCTGACAGCCTGCTACTGACAGCTGGGCTGTAAACATTCTTCACACAGCTACACGCTGTGCAAATGCATTATACATGAACCCTAAGGGGTCTATTCACGAAGCTGCCGAGGGCAGCCGAGTGAATGACCGATCTAAATCCGCTGTGTCTTTTTTTCTTTATTCTGATACGAGTGATGTCAGAATAGAAAAAAAAAAGAATTTTCCCAAATTCCCCAAAAAAGCTTTTTAATGCTTTCAATGCTTTTCAATGGGAAAATTATTTTTTTTTTTTCTATTCCGACATCGCTCGTGTCAGAATAAAAAAAAAAGACACAGCACATCGCTCGTGTCC
>NW_017306401.1:1060872-1067351 GCF_000935625.1 Nanorana parkeri | reverse complement strand
TCCCTGGTTTGCTGGTAACCAGGGACCCTGATTTCTTTGCAAGTTGGCGGAGACCAGCCGTAAGATCACGGCTGGCTCCGCCCAGCTGTAAGATCACGGCTGGCTCTACCCAGCTTTGAGAAGCAGGCTGTCTGGCAGCTTCGGCTTTCAGCAGGGCTCAGCCGAGCCGATGCATATGCGTTCGGCTCGGCTAAACTGCTCGGCCATGATCGGGAGCTGTACGGGCTATTGTGAATAGCCCATACAGCACCCCTTCGGTTCTACTGAACCAAAGGGGTCCTGGGGCCGAAGCTAGCCGAAGGATCGGCCGAAGCTACGGCCAGATCCTTCGGCAGCTTCGTGAATAGACCCCTAAGTGTTCAAATGGTTCATAATTGGAGAAACATATTTTTAAACAATTTTAACTAGATACATATGATTTACAGCTAATAAATATTTCCTATTTATTACTTGCGGCATGCAGATTATGCACTCATGTCAGCTCTCCTTTGCTAAATAATTTTATGCAAGGGTGTTTCAGAAAATGTGCCTAAAGACACATGGTTTTTGAATGAGGCATATATCTGCTGTATTTGTCACTCTTTGCCAGCCCTGTACATAACCTATACTTTCCTGTACCCTTTAAATATAAATGCTCCAAAAAGAATCTTGTCAGGCACAGGATAATCCTGACATATCCTATAATTTGTTCATACCAGTTCTGTGTTTAAACATTTCACTGTGGCACTGACACCTAATCTGTAAGAAATCACTAATTTCTAAAAACGAAATAGAAGGAAACCAAAAGTGTTATCCAAGGCATGGATGTTTTAGATGTTATTTTTACAGTGAATGTTCACAAAATGATTCCTAAAAGAGATCTCCTGTAAGTATAAATGTATTGTTCTGTCTCAGAAACAGAAAGTAATGTAGCCAGTTATTGGGATTTTAATAATTGGTTTACTTTAACCACTTCAGATCCTGTGGCTGGTCATGTCATATAAACAAGAGCAATTTTTCTATAATTTTTCTATTTTCTATGATATTCTACATTTAAAAGGACAGACAGGGTAATCTGCCATAAAGAACATGATCGCTGAACTGTATGTTGGTTACTGGGCACTTGGGTTCAGCACAATGCAGATTGGATGGTCAGATTATTGGGTGTGGCTGGGGTAGACCCAACTGTCATGGTATAAGTTAGTACCAATGACAAAATCAGGGCAAGATGGAATGTCCTAAAGAAAGATTCCAAGGACTTAGGTGAGACAATAAAGAGGTGGTATTCTCTGAAATACTTCCTGTACCATGATCCACACCTGAGAGGCAGAGAGTGCTAAGACATCTGAACAAGTGGCTGAGATACTGGGGTTTGGGTTCTTGGAGAACAAGGCTGACTTTTCAGTTGGCTACTAGCTCTACAGCAGGGATGGACTGCACCTAAATGGGGAGGGTGCAGCTCTGCTGGCGGAGAAAAATGGACCATTTAAACTAGAATTCAGGGGATCAAATAGGATTATGACAGAAAATGAGCAGAGATCAAAAAAGTCTCATGATGCAGTTATAGGGGAAATAGGGGTAAATGTGAAGATCCTAAAAAATAACAGAGAAACTATAATATCAGAATCTAATGCAGAAAGTTTTGGTGTAGCAAATAGCAGCCAGAATGTGAGCAATGTGCATGTCCACAAATGCTAGACATGTGCAATTAGTTTCAGAAAAATTCGTTTTTCAGACAAATTTTCGTTATTCGGAGATTCGGATGTATCCGAATTTCCGAATAACAGAAATGATGAATGAAAATGAATCCCAAACAAAATGGAGGAATTGGAACTTTTACTACTCAAAGAGGAGTATGCTTTTGTGGAGATATCGGAAACCTGGCTGAATGGCTCACATGTCTGGGCTACAGATATCAGGGAATATTCATTATTTTGCAGGGATAGGGAATAAGAAGAGGGGGGGAGTATGCCTGTTCATCATGAGCAATCTGGAAGTGATTGTGCATGACAATATAGCTCAAGTGATTGGGGACAGTGCTAAATCCTTCAAAATTAAATGAAAAAAATTGTATATTACTGGTGGGAATATGCTACAGGCCCCTGAACAGAAATGTAGAAGGAGACTCAACTTTTATCACAGATAGAAAAAGCTGGGAGGAAAGGCAATGTCATAATCCTGCTATTGATTGGGCAAATTAAATTGCACACTCAAGTAAGACTTGTCACTTGTTGAACATACTCTGAGATAATTTTATTGGACAAATGGTGAAAATCCCAGCTAGAAAAAAATGCTCTGTTGGATTTATTAATTACACACAACACAGAGCTGGTTAGAGATGTAGAAACTGGGGAAAAACACTTAATTTTAAAAAGGCTAACTTTAAAAAACTGAGATACCTGCTAGTTGACAAAAACTGCAACCAAATCTTCCCAAATATAAACATGGAGGAAGTGTGAATGCTTCAAGAAAATTTTAAATAACATTCACCAGTACATTCCTATAACCAACAAATTCAGAACACTGAAAGTTAATCCAGGGTAGTTAACTAGCAGAGTTAAGCAATATATAAAAGAGAAGGAATGGGCCTTCAAAACATATTTACATAAATAAAAGATTTTATTTATTTATTTACATAAATAAAAGACAGAGGGTGATCACCATTGGTGTTCAAATACTACAGTGAATGCAACAAATATGAAAAAGAGCAATCAGGGATGCAAAAATAGAGTACCAAGAAGACATAGCAACAGAAAGCAAAAGAAACCCCAATTAATTATTTAAATATATACAGTAAATAGTAAGAGGGTAAAGACAGACCATGTAGGCCCCCATAAAAGACGACAAGGGGAAGTTCACTACCAGTGACAGGGAGAAACATGATTTGGTAAACACATTCTTTGCTTCTTTCTTTACAGAGGAATCAGACAGGGTTAATAAAAAAGGTATCAGTTCAAATAATAAAACATTTAAAATATCTCAGTGGCTGTCAGAGATCAGAGTGAAAAAGAGACTGGAAAAATTATATGTAAACAAATCTCCAGCACTGGATGGGTTACATACATGGGTACTCAAGGAACGTAGCCAGGTCATAGCCAGACCACTGTTCCTAATCTTTATTAACACTATAATCTCAGGTATGGTACGGGCTAATTGGCGTAAAGCGAATACCGATGTACAAAAAGGATAAATGACGTACACCTGGTAACTATAGGCGAGTCAACTTAACATCAATAGTGTGTAAAATATTTGAAGGAATAATAAGGAGCTATATGGAAGAATTTGCAGAAAAAATGGTATAATAAGTAGCAACCAACATGGATTCATCAAAGACAGTTCTTGCCAAATCAATCTATTAGACATGTGCGATTCGTTTCGTTCCGAAACGAAATTCGGACGAATTTTCGGAAATTCGGACATTCGGATGTATCCAAATTCCGAATTACAGATGTAACGAATGCAAACGAATCTGAATTTCCATTTCCGAAATTCGGTAGCGGTAGTTCGTTCGAAAAACAAACAAACATTTCCCCCCCCTCAAATGTCACTTTGCTGCAAACGAACGAACGAATGAACGAAACGAATAAGAAACGAAAACAACGTTCAAACGAACTACCGCTACCGAATTTCGTCCGAATTCCAAATCCGAATTGACTTTCACACCCGAATCCCGAAAAACAAAATAACACAAATCCGAATTTAAAACGAAACGAAACTAAACACATTTTTTGGCAGTGCACATGTCTACAATCTATTAACATTCTATAAAGGAGTCAGTATTAATTTAGACAGAGGAATACCAGTAGACGTAGTGTATCTTGACTTTGCTAAAGCATTTGATACAGTACCCCACAAACATTTAATTCACAAACTAAGGTCTTTCAGTTTGGATGAAATTGTATGTACATGGCTGGAAAACTGGTTGATGGAACAGATCCAGAAGGTAGTGATAAATGGCTTATTTTCTAATTGGGCAAAGGTTGTGAGTGGGGTACCCCAGGGTTCAGTCTTGGGATGATCCTGTCTATTTTATTCAGTTCAATAATAGTTCAATTTAATTTTTTGTGGATGATACTAAACTGTGTAGGGCAGTACTTTTTCAACAAGACATGGATTCACTTTAGCAAGACCTAGATAAAATTGATGCATGGGCTCAATATTGAAACATGTAAGGTTATGCACATGGGAGGAGATTCAGCAATACTATGCAATGCTAAGCAGTGGTCAGCAAAGCAAACAAGACACTATCCTGCATTAAAAGAGGGATTTTAGTGAGGGATAGAAACATAATTTAACCACTTTATAAATCATTAATTCGGCCACACCTTAAGTATGCAGTTCGGTTTTGGTAACCAACCCTCAGGAAAGACGTCCACAAAATCAAAAGAGTTCAGAGAAGGGCTACAAAATTAATAAAGGGAAAGGAAGGCCTGAGTTATGAAGATCGCCTAGAGAAAGTAAACTTGTTCTCCTTAGAAAAGAGACGCTTAGGAGGGGACCTCATTGCCATTTTCAAAGCCATTAATGAAGACCACAAAATTTGGAATAAGATGTATAAACCAAAAACTGTATTGATGACGCGAGGACACAAAAGGAAGTTAGAAGAGAGGCACTTCAATGTTAGACTGCGCACACACACACAAGTTGAACTGGATGGTCCTGTGTCTTTATTCAACCTTACCTACTATGTAACTATGTAACTATGTAACTGTAATTTTCACATTTCAATAATAGGCTTATTGGTTTGGGAATACTCTTGTCATTGTTTTACTAGCTCAGTACAGACTAACCTCAGGGGCATATTCAAAGGACACAAAATGTTAAATGACCTCTAACAACTCCTGCAACTTTGGCTCAACTTCTAAAGATCAAGGTGTTTATAACCCCTTGCCCACATCTCTATTTACCAACTAAAATATTACCAAATTGTGAACACTGTTGCTAAATTCTCTTTGGTTCTACTAATGATATGTAGTCTATAACAAATGAACACATTTTGTACAGCTTCTCCTCTAGTTGGCTCCACTACTACTTGTGTAAAGTAATTGTAAATTGTAAAGTGAATTATAAATAAAGTGCTCTTTAGTGTTAACCATGTAGCGGTTAGACATAACTTAAAGGGATATGGCTCTTCAGCTACCTAATAGCTACATTAGCAAATACTCCATTTACTTACAGTAAGGTCCAAGACGCATTCACCTCAGGCGTGATTCTTTTCTCTGACTGCTCAGAATGATGGGCATCAGTCACTTAAAGTGACATTAAACCCTCAGATTTTGTAACATAAATCAATACTGTAATGTGTGCCTTGCTGTAATCCATGGCTGTTTCCCTTCTCTTTGCTGCTCTTCCTTTTAAATCCTCATGTCTTCTCATGCTGGGGGAGAACTTCCCTTTTCAGCTCAGGGCCTCTTCCTGTAGTGCTGGCTCAGGTTACAAGCCTATACAAACCTATACACAGACACCATGTACCCATTCCTGAGACAACGCAGTCTGCTGCAAAACAGAAGTTCTGCAGAGCATGAGAACAGATACAGATTTAAAAGGAAGAGCAGCAAAGAGAAGGGAAATAACCATGGATTACAGTAAGGCACACATTACAGTATTGTTTTATGTTAAAAAATCTGAGGGTTTAATGTCACTTTAAGTATATTTAAAATAGAAAAGGTTTTATTGCAATATGTAAAAGGAGGATGAGGTGTAGATCAGGATATCCCACAGTACACTGGATCCCATTCAATGAACTAGGCCCCAATCTCTTCTGGATATTAGATTAACCTCTTGCCGTCCACCCGTAGTAAAAAAACGGACGGACGGCACTGCAGCATCTGCGGGTTGCCGTCTCCAGACGGCAATTTTTTTCTGCTCGCGCAGAAAAGCTTTCGGGCACGCACGGGCAGAAAAGACCCGCTAAATGCACACACCCGTTACCGGGTGTTTCACATATAGGCGATCGGCGGGTCCATAGCTTCCAGAGCCGCCCGATCGCCTATATGTGCTCGTTCGCGGCACCCCTCACCTTGATTCCCGGGATCCGCTGCCCTATCTTGGATCCCGGGACCGGCTCCGAGGGCGTCAGGAGGAGGAGGACGGGAGATCAGCTCCTTGTGTGTTACATCACTTCCGCATTCACCTGTCAGTCATCTGGAGAGAGAAGAAGCTGATAAAGCAGATCTCTGCTTTATCAGCTTCTTTTGGGGTCCATAGGTGATATTAGGGGTCCTAGAGACCCCTAATATCTCCATAAAGAGGACCTGTCAGTGTGCCTTTGCTATTATATAGGGTTATATAAAAGCAATAACAATAAGTGCAAAAAAAATATAAATAAAAAAAAAAGAAAAGTAACACATAAAAAAATAAAATAAAATAAAAGCCACATATAAAAAAAGGGGAAAAACCCCCCCAAAATGTTTAACTCCCCCACCCCCACGTTTACGCGCCTATAAACGTTAAATACGCGTCCGGTGCCCCAGCGCGCAAAAATTACAATTGCGCTACAC
>NW_017306401.1:1042282-1060342 GCF_000935625.1 Nanorana parkeri | reverse complement strand
TACAATGGCGCTACACATGTTACATATCGCCGCGAACGTCGCAGTGAGAGCAATCATTTTAGGGCCATCAATCACTGATAACACTAAACTGATGAGCGGTAACAGCTTTTAAAGCGTCGCCTAGGGCCAATTTTGGGTATTATCGTTTTTTGAGGTTTCGCGCGCGCACGCAATTTTAAGGCTTGACATGTTTAGTGTCTTTTTACCCGACGTGACCCCATCTTTTATATTTTACCAAAAAATTGGGTAATAATAAATGTTTTATCATTTAATATAGGGGAAACTGTTTTTTTTTTTAATTTCGGTAATTTTTCCTTAATATAGTAAAAAAATAAAACCCCCAGTGGTGAATAAATACCACCAAAAGAAAGCTCTATCTGTCCCCAAAAAAGGGTATAAAATTCATTTCAGTACAGCGCTGCATGACGGAATAAATGTCAGTTAAAGTACCGCAGCGCTGAATACTGAAAAATGGCCTGGATGGGAAGGGGGTTTAACACCGCGGATGTCAACTGGTTAAAGTCTGTGGATGTTATCTTTCTAATAACAGACTGTGCTGGCTGCTTACTATCAGAGCTCAGGTTTCTTGGCAATGGAGGCTCCAGTGGCGTCTCAATCTTCACTTCCACAGCAGGCAAACAAAGGAAGATTCCTGTGTATTACTTCACACTCAACCATCACTCACCACATTTCCATATGTGGTAGGACAGAAGCAGCTTGTTTCCTCTAGGCCATATACTTATCTTCCAGCAGCCATCGCCTTCAAGGGTTCCTCCCAGGAGGGGAGATCTCTGCATCTTTACATAACATACAGTATATGAAAAAATTTAATGAAATGTACAAAAGCAGCTAAGAGGGAGAAAGACATTCATTCAGGCTAATTAGAGATTATTTAAAAAAATCACTTTGCAGGTAAAAACATTCAGAAATTATAGGTACCTTATAAATACAATCAGGGGGCAGAATCATTAAAAAGTAAAAAATTTATAGAAGGCTGCAAATTTTGCAAAGCCATGCTAGTTGCTGATACAATAGTTCATGCAGTTGCTGCTAGTACCAAAAAAAAACATGTTTCTTTATGCTGTCTAACATTGTGCTCATGTGCTCAGGCAAATTAGTTCTTGCCTTGATCGTTTGTGTGGATATTTTTCCCAGTATGAACAATGTTCATGTCCTTGTACAACCACCAGTGCTGGATTGATAACATTGTATTATAACACTCCTTTCATCATACCAAGTTCATTCATCCAACCTAATATGAGCTATGTAATTCCATTATACTTCTGGCACTCAGGCTAATAAAGTCATATATTCTAGAAGCTGGCTTGAAGTGTAAAAACTTTATGGTATATTATCTTTAAGGTAATCGGTCACAACTTACTACTAATTTCATGTGTATACTCTGAGTAGGAGGATGATTAAAAGACATAATTAAAATTATGAAGCATTCCTGTTCCCAAACTGGAAACAATATTCATCCGTATTCTGAAAAATTATATAATCGTTGTTGAACAGAGCTGCAATAGAAGTCTCCGTTGTGTAGCTCTGGCATTATAAGACACATATTTTGCTTCTTAGTGATTTCTGAAGAACATGTTTCAACTGCAAATAGCTTACAGACAACCTGTTAAATAATATGTTAATTGTTTGACTTGACATATGCTTTGGAAAGCAAAGTATTCCCCAATGTGTTCACTTGACTGCATCTGTCTATTTATTGGCTGAACCAGCCTGACCTCCAAAAAGCTATTTTAATCCAATGTTAAACATTAAAATTGACTAAATCACTATCCTTTCATTTATATATTTACTTTTTACTACTAAACTGTCTCTTTTTAATTACTCTATGGCTGGGTC
Organism: Nanorana parkeri; assembly: GCF_000935625.1. Taxonomy (NCBI): domain Eukaryota; kingdom Metazoa; phylum Chordata; class Amphibia; order Anura; family Dicroglossidae; genus Nanorana; species Nanorana parkeri. Next base: position 1,058,485 of record NW_017306401.1, on the reverse strand, counting down.
AGTATTCACCAGTCCCTGATGTATTATCTCTGCTCAATTCAGCACAATGCTGAGGTTAAAAACTGTTTCAAAAGCAACTATGGCTGTAGATCACAATAAAAAGCTTCCTTGGTGTTCAGACCAATAAATAAATTAGAAGGAGGACTTTAAGCTCTGCATGATAAAACAAACTGAAAGTGGGGCAGGGAATGTACAATCTCTGCAATGAGTCTAGCCTGGGGCTAGGAAGAATCAGACGTTCTTTATGTATAACAATGTGTGGTGTTAGAACAATACAAAGAGTTGGTGACTGAGGTTTTCCACAGCCTGGGGATAGCAGTGATTTGCCAGTGTATAATAATATTGATGGCCAGAATCGCACTAAATAAATCTTGTCTTTGCAACTCATATTTTCAACCTTCAGTTGTGAATAGAATGGGAAGTTTGACTTAATGTGTTCATTGCTGGAAGCATGGATCTACTCCTCATACATACTACTATAAAAAAAGAATATATTTTTCTATGATTTAAAGAAACTCTTTTACTTAAAAAAACTGTTAAAAAATATAAAGTGTAGCCATCTCATACCTGTAGCAACCTGCAGTCCTCAAATCCTGGGCTGCTATGATTATGTAAAGCTCAGGCAGTTCATTATATGTTTAAAGCTTGCCTTACCCTTACTGACCCAAGCACATTCCTATTGCTAGTAAAGCAGGCCATCATAGTGATGAGCCAATAGGAATGTTAGGTAAATAGGCAAGGTTCAACACATGTTACAAGTTTACCAATCAGAATGGCCCAGAGTTCAGGCATAGCAGTAAGAATTGCTGCAAGTGTGTGTAGAAATATCTGGGCACTTGCACCTTATACCAGTTAGCAGATTTCTTTCTTTTTTTAGTTATAAAAAAATGACAATATGCAAAATATTTAATATTCCATTCTGCAGAAACGTAGCTTTGGCAATGAGAAAGTACCTTCTCCTAATGTCTAACCGTATAGATTGCAAAGATTTTAAGGTCTAACTCTGGGCAAATGAAAAACACATTTATTTCCATGGAGGTGTTTAAAAGAACAGCCCTGGCTGCAATACTCACCTGCTCTCCTGCACTATCCACCACAGTTCTTCATTTACACTACTAGATGTTCTGAGGTTATCATTCAACCTAGAACGCTGAAAACATGAAGTGAGAACAAGATGTGAAGGACCTGCCCCCTTTGAAATATGGTCATATAGCCTGGAAGGGCCAATTAAGGGGCATTTTGATACGCCAGCCCCCTCACTATAAAAGGTTGGGTTCCCAGCAGAAATGTGGACAATGTGCTTAGTTATGATAAGGAAATCATAAGGAATTCTGCAGTTAAAGTGCATAGGAACAGATCAGTGTAGAGCCTCTAGGCAATACTCTCATGAAGTAGATGTAACCCTTACTAAATGTACTTTACTAAGCAAAATATTGTGAATATTGGGGAAGATTTGGGTGGGGGAGGATTTTAACATCTTAACACTTTTGTGTGTCCGGCAGCTTATTTACAGCCTCTCCACATGCACTACAGTCATAATAGGCTGCATGTGTACTTTTTAAATTGTATCTTTGTTAGTTGTTTCTGGCTGCATTTTTTAGGGGCATTTAAATTAAACTGTTTCATATTCCTTGGCAATGTGCATAAGCACAGAAGCTTTTTTTTTGTTTGGTTTGGTTTGTTTTTTGGGGGGAGAACATGTCACAGGGTGATTTACAGACAGGAGATTGTGGGAGACATAGCCAGAGCGTTGTCATAACACAAATGCTCAAACAAGGTCCTTTATATCAGTATAACCAGCTGTGAAAGACGAATTTAGGTTTTAGTGGTTAGGTCTACTTAAAAAAAACTATGCTTGTGTTTTTTTAATTACAGTACTGGGGTACATTTTCCTTATGTGTGCTGCCTATGTACACACACTTATATGTCCACAACAACTGATTGACAGCTTACTGTTCAATTGCCAATGTCTTAGCTATCTTTTGCTATTGAGTGAACTCTTTCCCCTTTTTTGTTTAAAAGAAGACAATAAAATGCAAGAACAGTGTGCACCCAAACTACCTCACATTGAACACACCCCCTATCACCATAGACACAATTTAGTCATACACAGGTTAAGCCTATTATCCTTGATTAAGACAGCCTTGCTGCTGGCCAATTTTACCCCAATGTAAAATCTGTGGTCTCTTAATTCTGAAGCTGGCCATACACCTTACAACCATCGCACGACTTTCGTTGTGCGATGGTTGTAAGGTCATTAAAATTTCATACGACCTGCCCATCTTGGACAGGCAGATCGTACTTGCGAACATCGCAAGCCCTCCCCGCTTAGGGGAGGGCTTGCCGATGATTGCAATGCTTTTCAGTACTTATTCCAAAACAGGCACTTCCCAAAGTTTTAGATATTGGAGCTTCCCTGGACCCTTTGGGCGTCTGTGGCTCCGCCGCATGTTTCTTTCTGGGGGTGATGAGAGTTGCTCCTGTCCCCCTGGTGTTAGGTCCCTCCATGATACTTGACCCCTAGGTAAGTGGCTGTACAATTCAATCATACTAAGAACAAATGTATATAGATGAATGGAAACATGTAAAACTGGAAAATATGATTTTACAAATGTATTATGAAATGGCTTATAAACATGTTGATGAACAATTATGTAATAAATCTTTTATATGAACATCAACAAAATTGTACGGATTATAACTATATGAGTACCCTCAAAAAAAACCCTGCACAACCCAGGTTGTATATTGTGTAGTTTTTTGGCTTTTCAGTACTTAGTTACCTGCCAAGGCAATTAGGGTCCTGCACAAAACTGTTTTTTTTTTCTGTTGGGTGGCACATACAATTTGTTTCCATGCATCTCTGTGATTTCTAGTTTTGCCCCTGGACTTGAAGCATCTGATTCTCTATAAAAACGATCAAATTTCTAATAGAGCGGGACACAAATTTATATTCTGAGTTGTTGGGACAGCACACAGATTTCATCTTGAATGTGCTCCATCAGTAATTTTTTACATTTTGCCAATAAAAAAAGTTGGCGTGAGTTGGCAACCCTTAATATAAGAATGCCAATGAGCTGCAATGTTGCCCTATATGACCTCTGGACTAATCCTTCCTATTGAATCAAGGACATCATTTGCTGTACCCTGTAAATGGATGTGTTCCTGGGACAGTTAACACATACATATGTTCTTCATGTAAGCATAAGTGTAAAAAAGTGTTGAGCCCCCCCCCCCTTTTCTTTCTACCATATTATACATTTTTCCTATGCTGTTCTTTCCTTTGTTCTATAGTATAGTTTAATTATATTGGGATTTCTTACCACTTTCACTTTGAGCTATTGTTTTTATACAGCATGTTGTCTTTCCTCAAATTATACATCTCCCCCTGGAATCTCATTCTTCACCCTTTCAGCACAGACTGTTGTGTCTCTTGTTTATTCTTATGCACATAAATAAAGTATGTTGATAATTATGAATATAACTTGAAATGTGAGAGCTCTTGCATCTAAAATAAAACACCCTCTGGTATTAGAATATTTGAAATATTATAACCACAAAAATTCTCAATGGCAAAAATCACAGCTCTTAAAAAGTCATGGTTGGGCTGTCATTCAGAATTTGTAATTGCACAGGTTATGTCCATGCATTAATTTAAACAGTGTTGACACTTCATCATCACACTCTTAGCCCTCATTCACACTGAAATCGGCCCGCACGTACAACTCCAAGCTGCATGCAGGACCGTACCGAGCAGCTCCTGGGAAGGACAGGTGCTGTGTGTGATTAGAACACAGCCCCCGTCCTTCTCTATGGGACTACGAGGTCGTACGCTCCCCTATGCTCACCCGCCCTGCACGTCCGTGTGGGTGAGCATACACGCACCCCTAAGGACCTGCACTTGAGGTGAGCGTAGGGGGCGTACATCCGCGTAGTCCTATAGAGAAGGATGGGGGCTGCGTACTAATCACACGCAGCACCTGTCCTTCCCGGGAGCTGCCCAATATGGCCCTGCACGCAGCACAGAGCTGTACGTGCGGGCCGATTCCAGTGTAAATTAGGTCTTAAAGTAGACCCTGCCCTAAAATTGGATCAATTATTATTTTTAGCCACCCACACCCTATGTAAAATCACTAGCTTAAAAAATAGAAATAAAAAATCAGTACAAATTAAAAGATGCTTCCTTTAGATTTTTCTCAGCTTCCAGGCAGACTGAACTACTGAGCCTATTTGATATCAATCCACCGCGCTGGGGTGGCTTGATATCTCCTGCACTCAGTACTGCAGGCCGGGACTTTAACTTGCTTGTCGGGACCTGCAGCTCCTGATATCATTCCGCCGGCCGAAATTGAGAAAATAGTCCCCTCTCTTCCCGGGCCCTATTACTTCAGCGGGGGGAATAGGGGGTAGATTCGCAACACGGAGTTCCCTTAGACTGACAGAAAATCCCCCCCTCTGTGTCTCTCTACTGAAGATGGGCTGCTCCATGCAGGAAGGGGGGGGCGGGAAATAGGGGATAGATTCGAAACACGGAGTTCCCTTGTACTGACAGAAAATCCCCCCCTCTGTGTCTCCCTACTGAAGATGGGCTGCTCCATGCAGGAAGGGCGCCATGACCCACTGCAGAAGGGCTCGTGACCCACTTTTGGGTCGCGACCCATGAGTTGAGAACCACTGCTTTAGATCATGGCTTCTAACTATTCCCACAGTCTCTTGAGAATAACTATATTTTACTTTTGTTATTCACGTTTTAGCTAGCAATTATATTTAGGAGGACAATATTTTTTTATTAACTTAAAGTATATGTTTGCCCACAACTTTTTTCTTCATTTTGGAGAGTGGGAAAAGATTAGAAGCTCTTTCAGTTTTTTACTACCCTACACAGCAATACCATAATACTGTATGTTCTTGCTGATTATTGATGATACTGCAATAGGGTATTGCTGTCAAATAAATGGCAGAATTCCTCATCTCTATATTCATTTCAGGTTAGTGATTCAAAAAGCATTGTACCCAAAGCTTCTGCATACTGTAACAGCCAGGGAATTGGCATTCTAAAAATAAGATTCTTTAATGACAAATGCACTTTAATAAAATCTCTGGTGCCCCAACATAACATTGGATTTGTATTCAGTAAATATTGTAGTTTTAGTATTAAGTTTGTAGCCTAGTCCAAGATTTTTTAGCCTCCATTAGTAGTGAAACCATTCAGGATCCATTGTATTGTGCCAAGTCCCGTCACAACTACTGAAACCCAGTGATCTTTTAAAACATCCTTGGAGGGAAGTGGCTAATGCCACAGTATTCTATTCTGCCACAGTATTCTATTTCTATTTTGCAGGTTTCATCACTGAGACAAGTAAGACTGTGCTACTATGTGTCTGTAATGTGCCACAAATTGTAAAAAGAAATAGAAAAATAGCTGTTTGAGTATAAAGCATATGACATAGAAAGCTTTAATTGCTGCAAAAGGGGCCCAAACTAAGTACTGAGTACATATGCATTCTTATACTTTTCAGAGGTCCGATATTGTTCTATGTACAATCCTTGTTTTATTGATTTTCTAATTTTCTGATATTGTGGATTTGGCGTTTTCATGAGCTGTAAGCCATAATCATCACAATTATGACAAATCACGGCTTGAACTATCTTGCTTTGCATGTAATGAGTCTATCTCATATATTAGTTTCACCTTTTAAGTTGCATTAGTGAAATAAATGAACTTTTGCACGATATTCTAATTATTCGAGTTTCACCTGTATGTGACGCCATGGTTAACATGCACTAAAAAAAACACAGTATAAACGAATAAGGTTACACCTTGATAATAAACCTTGTGTTGCTTTCAGCTTCATAAAACATTCAATGGATGTGCCATCCAGTGGCAAATATATGTACTTTATCATATGATGGTTTCTCTTTAAATTGATCAAAATATAGATAAACAACTTGAAATTCATTGCACTGGTTCACCTAATAAAGAAATCTGTCTCCTCTTAATATAAAGATCAGAAAATTAATTATTACAATAAATTACTTTGCCGTAAGATGTAACCTTTTCAGCAGACGGCATATGAAGAAAATGTCACAGAGCATGCTGTTTTTTGTGCACTGGCAACAGTATTTACTACAGCTGGGAAAGCATAATCACCTGTCATCAGAGCTTTGTTATCTAATTTACCCTGTTTGATATTATTGACCCTGCTCTTTACTGATCCATTAAAGAATCTTAACAGTTTCTGTGCCACAGTGTCGCACAACACTTATTGATACTACACTATTCCCATCTGCTTTGCAACTAATAATCTCCTGAATAGATATATTTACGTGAGTATTTCAGATGTTACTTAGCATATATTTTTAGCTGTAGGATGTAGACTTTCATGCCACTGCAGTCAGATAAAATTATTTAAAGCATTTTTTGTAAATGGAATTAGCTAATTTGTCACACTGGTATCCCCAAAGACTATATCCTCAGAGCAAATATATGATCTTGTTATAAATCAAGCCTCTAAAATAATATTTTCCAGTGAAGTAGAAAGAAAGAGATGACTCACAAAGGTATAGTTACAAATAGTGGAACTCTGCAGCTAAAAATATCAGGTGGCCCAGTATAAATAGAAATCTTTTTATACATGCATGTTAAAAAAAAGGTGCAAAATATGGGTAAAATCATAATTTGTTTACTTCCCCGTTGAATGTTTTTTCATGGTTTGAATAGCCAATTAGTACTATTAAGGAGAAATACGGTCAGAAATAACAAACATGAATACATTTATTTATAAGGTTATAACTACACATGCAATTTTTAGTTTCTATTATGTGCAATTGTTGGTTTATACATGCTAGTTGTGTAGCTTATACTACAGGGAGCCATTTGTTCAGTTTAGTGATCAATTGCTGCCTTTCGCAATTAATTGTTAGTGATTTTAGTACTGAAATTAGGAAAAGAAATAAAGAAAACGCCCATGTAGGCTCATAGACATACAAAAAGGCAAGGTGAGGATCTTGTCTCATTTCTGTCCTTCAGAGGTGACATGAATCAAGTTTCTTTTTCATCTCTTGTTTCCTCTCTGTATTTAGGGGAAGAGAAGGGATGATTTAACAAATGCAAGTAAACTTATTTCCACGTCAGTGCTGACATCTCCAGTACAGGGTCTGATGAGACTAGCAAGCGCAGCACATAGGTGTGTCTACTGCATGTACAAATTGTGGCCACAAATTACTCAGAGAATCTGATGCCAGTGACAGGTTTATTAGGCTACTGCAGTCCAAGACCTGGAATAGCAAGGAAGGATTTTCAGCTAAACTGCTATAAAAAAAAACAAGACTAGCAGGAAGTGATACTGCAATTTTGGTATGTAGCTTTTCTTGACACTGTCATAATAAATAGTATTTAGTTCCTGTTCACACAAGTGTGTTGCAGCAATGCATGTGCTGCATTTTGGATGGGCTGGCAACAATTTGCAATAGACATTAAAGCAAATTTAATCTAGGATAATTAAAAAAACATATTTAGTACAAACACACTTCAAGTGCAAAAAAATGCTTCCAGGAAAAAAAGACACTCCTACCTTCTGCTTTTATATGACAACACAGCTCCAAATTCCTAAGCATTTGTTACCAGCCTGTTGGATTACAAAGAACACACCTTTCCTCATATCCTCCTCCCCTCCTCATTTGCACAACCCCTCCTTGTGAAAAGACAGAGATGGTATATTTAGCAGACCAAAAGGAAGCAAGAAAGCAAACTTCATTGTTAGGGTTTACATAATTTTTAGTCCTGCAGGATGTTTCACAGTTCAGTGCACCTCAATGTACAGATGCACTGCTATTCAGAATGTATCTTCAGGAAGGATGGGTCATGAAAAAAAAGTGTGTCTAATGGGAACCAACATCAGAGTTGACCATGATGATGCAGGAATGCATAATCTCTACAGGAGGTTTTTTCGAGCCAACAGTTCCATGCTACAACAGACAGCTGTTTTCTACATAACAGCTGTTCATCTGTATTATTGCTGCTAGATGGATTCTTGTATATGAACACTTAGATATTAAAGCCTATATTATCTTCAAAGTTTGTCTAGTCTGATTGGGTGTAGAACTTTTATTAAAAAGCTGGCCATGCACTGTTCTATTTTTTTTTTGTTCAACCCGTGGGCTCCATCAATGTTACAAGCACATTGATTGAGAAATCCCTGCTGTTTTCTTGGTATTCAGAATACCTGAACTGAGCCAGCAGCTCATTGGCTGCTGGCTCTGTTCATACAATGATTTTCTGACCGTCTTCCACGATCAGCTGATCAAGGGATGCCATCCAAAAGGGTGATGACAGCGGCGCCCACTGTGCAAATTCCGGCCGTTCCTTGAGAACGCACAGTGTATGACCACCTTAACATTGTAGAAGAATGATAAGTACTGAACTGGCATAGTAATTGATGTGCTTCTTTCATGCAATAACTGAATTATTTGTTATGTAGAATGACTTCATCTAGGACATTTCATGGTGGTATAAACCGTTCCTACAAATAAAATGAAATAATAGGACATTTTCAGATTTTACTATATTACCAAAAGTATTGGGATGCCTGCCTTTACACACACTGAACTTTAATGGCATGCCAGTCTTAGTTCGTAGGGTTCAATATTGAGTTGGCATACCCTTTGCAGCTATAACAGCTTCAACTCTTCTGCGAAGGCTTTCTACAAGGTTCAAGAGTGTGTCTATGGGAATGTTTGACCATTCTTCCATAAGCACATTTGTGAGGTCAGGTACTGATGTTGGACGAGAAGGCAGTCTCCGCTCTAATTCATCCCTAGGGTGATCTATCGGGTTGAGGTCAGGACTCTGTGCAGGCCAATCAAGTTCCTCCACCCCAAACTCGCTCATCCATGTCTTTATGGACCTTGCTTTGTGCACTGGTGCGCAGTCATGTTGCAACAGGAAGGGGCCATCCCCAAACTGTTCCCACAAAGTTGGGAGCATGAAATTGTCCAAAATGTCTTGGTATGCTGATGCCCTAAGAGTTCTCTTCACTGGAACGAAGGGACCATACCCAACCCCTGAAAAACAACCCCACACCATAATCCCCCTCCACCAAACTTTACACTTGGCACAATGCAGTCACGCAATTACCGTTCTCCTGGTAATCACCAAACCCAGACACATTCATCGGATTGCCAGACATAGAAGCGTGATTCGCCACTCCAGAGAACATGTCTCCACTTCTCTAGAGTCCAGTGGCGGCGTGCTTTATACCACTGCATCCGACGCTTTGCATTGCACTTGGTGATGTAAGACTTGGATGCAGCTGTTCGGCCATGGAAACCCATTCCATGAAGTTCCCTACATACTGTTGTTGTGCCAATCTGAAGGCCACGCTAATTTTGGAGGTCTGTAGATATTGACTCTGCAGACAGTTGGTGACTTCTGTGCACTGTGCACTTCAACATGCCCTGACCCCGCTCTTTCATTTTACGTGACCTACCACTTGGTGGCTGAGTTGCTGTTGTTCCCAGTTGCTTCCAATTTGTTATAATACTACTAACAGTTGACCGTGAAATAATTAGTAGCAAGGAATTTCACAGAACACCTGAATCCAATGATTTGGAGGGGTGCCCCAATACTTTGGATAATATAGTGTGTGTATATATATATTTATAGCACTTGCAGGTCTAGTCAGGTGAATCAACATAGGATAGTTTTTTGGGCAACCAACCTTTCTTAAAGACCTTAGAAGAGATGGGCTGCACCCCATTAAAATGTTCCACTTTATTGATTCACCTGCAAAGACCTGTGAGTGCCTCCTTTGTCCTCTGTCTTTTGCATAATACCTGAGTTGCACCCTTTTTTAAACACATGCAAGAACCCTGAACCACAGATGAATATAAAAACTATGCATATTTTGCTTATTCTGTTGTTGGATTACAAAGCACAGTGTTGGTTCCTGTGTTGCATTGACAGTGTAAAATGTAGGGACAAATCAGTCATTAGACAGTGTTACTGAACATATACGAAACATTTCCCTCCTTAGATGGACTTTAAATCTGAGCTTGTGATAAACAATAGTATAAGCAATAGTATAAGCACATAATACCTTTAGTATGTTGATTAGTAGATTCATTTATATGTAAATCTTAAATTGTCTTCTAAAAGTTAGCCACACCCCTTTAGCATTTCTAATTAATGACACTGCCTATCACATTAGTGGAGCAATCGGGGACTTGGGAGGTAGGAAGCACTAAAACCAAACTTTACTTGTTATCAAAAATAACACAGGAACTAACAATCATTTTGATATTTGTTGTATTACTGAATGGAATCGTTGCTCTTTCCTCACTTACCATGTGCTTAGTTTGTGATATGTTTACTTTAAATATATATAAGAAATACATGCAAATCTGAGCCTTCTGATTTAAGTTTATGGGTATTTAATTCTCTACTCAAAGTATATTTAAATTCAGGAAAAAAATATAATAGATTGCAGTTTACTAGCCCTTAGATGTGGTTCTTGCATTAGCCGTTTTTTTCCAGGCTTTATTTTTCTCTTTTCAGCTGGTAATCCTGGCAGTAGCACACTCATTGTCCTAAGGTGTCATGGCTGACTCACTGTTCTGTATCTTGGACACCCTGGGACCTAATGGGGTTTATTTACTAAAGGGAAATAGGCTTTTCACTTTCCAAAGGAATTTGTACTTAAATTTTACTTTACAAAGGATATTCAATTAGGTGCAAGGAAAATAAAAACAGTATTTTAGCTTGCATAAGATTGGCTGATGGAAGAGCTTCACTAAACTAAGGCAAAATGCCCTTACAAAGTGTAAATTCCCTTGCAAAATGAAAAACCTATTTGCCTTTTTTTAAATCAACCCCAAAGTGTTTTAAGACTACCAAATGCCCACACGCTCATGTTCTCTATAACTGTGGTGGACAGTTGTTTTTAGTCAACAGGAAACAATGCTGACATGAATGCAGTGCAAGCAGAAAGCACAGGCAGTTATCAGCTCACAAATTCCTATGCATCTCTGCTCCATCTAGTGGTGTGGATGCCATGAAAATGGCTTATGCCCAGCATATGGCTGGACAGAAGATTTATAAATAAACCTTAAGGTGTCTCTTGGGCAGGACATTAAAAGGATCTCCACAACAGGAACTCATGCATACTGTACATAAATATTTGCCTTTTAGTGGTTACAAATGTTTGCACGGCAAATAATGTAAAAAATATGACATATCCAGCATGTAAGGCATGTTCAAATATCTGAAGTCTTAAAACAGACCTTTGTTTCTTTAAAACTGTGAAAATGTATTGCATGAAAATTCAAACTGTTGGTCAGTACAATCAATCATTATATGCATCCCCAAGATTTAATACTACAAGTTATCACTACTTTTCCGTATGGTATATATGTGATTAATACTGGCCCAGAACACACATAGTATTCAAAGTAAAGCTACTTATAAATTCTATACCCACTGGAATAACCTAACTACAATATTTAATAACTCCTGGTCATTGAAAATCAATCAAAGGATTCTTCTCATACATAGAAATACCTATGAAATTAAAAAGCCCAAAGGCATCAAATTTCCATTGTATTTTTATATAACGTTATGTAATATCTTGGCTTATATTTATTTCCGCCGTGTCTTCAGGTAAAATTGTACAATACATCCTGTCTGAATTGTAGTTCCACTCTCCGATCCTCTCTGAACCGCAAGCAGAGCATTGACGAAAGAACACAAATTGCTGGAAATACTTTATGTACTGTACACAAGTACTAGAAATTATATAAAGGCTTCTTTTGAACTGTGTATGCTTTTATCATCTTCTAGATATGGTGTATGCACTTCTCCATTTAGTCATCAGTACTTTCCACCTTCAGCAAATGAACCATATTACATTCAAAGAATTTACAGGTTTATTTGCATTATAGGCTCTCACAAGTGATCATCGAGAGCTGCTTCAACGTGTTTGGCACAAGTGCCTAATTATAAGGCTACTTGCATTTCATTAATTTGTTTAATTTGTTGTAGTTGTATCTGGTCAGGCAAAGCCTTGGAGCCAGAGCGTGGATACTGCAAGGTGAACATTGTGACCAGTCTGCTAAGTGGCAGCAGTGTTTTAGCTTAACTGTTTTCTTGTCTTGCTTTACAGCTCCTATTCTGCCTATAGTTTACTAACACCTTTTCCTCAGGTCTACTACAGCCTGCAACTCTCTAGAAACATCAGAGAGGTGAACCTTAAGACCGTGCCCTCAAAAAAATCAGACATTGAAGCTCTAAGCTATGACTGGTTTCCTGATGAAAACAAAAAGCTCCTTGGTGTGTTGGCCAGGAATTATAAACAAGCTAATTTAAAGTGGAACTATAATAAGATAATCATTGAATACAGCTATGTAACAACTACAAATAATTACAGGCCATATGCATGTTTGTTGCATCTTCTTCCAAAAGCCCCTCTTCCCCGCATCTTCACTTCCTCTTGTGCTAAATTTAAAAAAATGGCCAGCTAACATACTTTTTTCAAGCTGTCTCTTGGCTGGTCACGAGACATTTTCTGGTCTTCATTCTTCTACACCAGTGGTGGTGGTGTATGGTCCTCAATGTTGTCATAATTTGAAAAACCATATTGTGCATGATTGTAGATTATAAGCCAAGGAGGACATGATAAAACCCCAAGGCGGTCTGTCAATCATGGTCTGGGATCACAGAAGGTAGATTGTATAATCTTAACGCACATATTTCTTAGTGTATCTTATCAGAGTATAAGGTGTAAAAGCTGCATTATTTAGCTTTTTTACACATATTGCAGATTGAAACCTCAATGTGTGCGCTGAACATGTGTTTAATGAGTATATACTCAAGAGAATTAGTAAGAGGAACATGATCACAGGGTGCACATGCATTCAGATGTTCATGGAAACCTGCAGTGCAAGCTCACCAATTATCTTCATAGTGATTTCTCCTTGCATTCACTTTATAGTACTTTGTTACCTATTGTCTGTGTTTGACAGTCAACAATAACAACAGTAAAATATAGGACAGGTCTTTCTTTTTATTTGAGAATGTGTTGTCCGATTACAAAAAAGTCAGACACTCAAAGCAGAATAAAACCCACAAAGCAAACATTTTTCACAGTAACCTGAATGTCAGAAGATAAATGACTATAGCCCAAATTAGGCTGTTCACTTTAGTTTTAAACTCTTGTTTTTAAAACTATTCGTTTTTAAATCTAAAACTGCTAGCCAATAATAATGCAATATAGGGTTTTCGCATACATATTTATTTTTTAATTGCCTGTAAGCTTATGAGATATTGACTGTGTAAAAACTAAACATGTTGCATTCCCACTGCAAACAAATAAAAAATGGTTAAAGATAAATGTGTAGCATTAGACTCTTTTCTTATGTGTTACATTTATTGAAAAATGTATTAATTAAAAATGTATGTTTTTTTCATGTCACCAACTATAGCATTGAATATTTTACCTTTTCATATAAGTTAAAGCCCTTCTCATGTTACCACACTACTTAGATCTGCCACCACATCTTGGAGAAATGCTTCTTCTGGGTATGGAGGAACTCATGCTGCTCCTTCTACCTCCCTGCAATACAATGTTGAGTGCATGAAAAGCCAATCAACAGGCCCCAGCACAGTTGTGTATGAAGAGGAGGAGGAACATGTACAGACCTATCTAAGTTCCAGCATAGTGATCCAAACTAACACATGAATGTCAGGCAGCCAAGCTGTAGGTCAGCAATAAGGGAAAGTATTGGGAAAGTAACCACATGCTCTTAGAGTCCTTACAGTAAAGTGAACCTATTAGTTTGCAAATTGTTGGTAGACTTTAAAGTCATGAATGCAGCTGCTAGACTCATCCACCTAATCAACCGCTCAGTGTCTGCAACCCCCTCTGCCAATCCCTGCACTAGCTTCCAATAGCCCAAAGGATAAAATTCAAAATATTAACAATCAGTTACAAAGCCATCCACAACTCTGCCCCCGGCTATATCTCAAACCTGGTCTCAAAGTATCACCCTAACCGTCGGCTCCGATCTTCCCAAGACCTCCTGCTTTCCAGCTCCCTTGTCAACTCCTCCCATGCTCGCCTCCAGGACTTCTCTAGAGTCTCTTCCAACCTCTGGAATTCTTTACCCCAACCTGTCCGTCTGTCGCCCACCTTGACTGCCTTTAGGCGATCCCTAAAGACTCATCTCTTCAGGGAAACCAATCCCACCTCAACCTAACCGCTCGACTATCACGTTCTCAAACAATTCATCCCCACGCAGCTCCCTCCTCATGTATACCTTCCCCCTCCCTTTTAGATTGTAAGCCCTCAGGGGCAGGGCCCTCCTTATCATCTTGTCTTGAATTGTATTGTGATTGTAATGTCTGCCCTATATTGTAAAGCGCTGCGCAAACTGTTGGCGCTATATAAATCCTGTATAATAATAATAATAATAAAGTGAATAGATCATTGGCCCATATAGAGCAAAACAATAAGTTCACTTTGTGCAGACCGTTACAGATAAGTTGTAGACCCTTACAGATGTTATGTATGTAGTAACCGTTACAGGGCTATGGACCCCCCATATGCAATTGCTGACTGGCCTTGTGTTATCACATGAAGTGAGTCACATTCTGTCCTTTTCCCAGAAACACCAAGTAAATTCCTTTAGCTCCTGATGCTGAAAGGAGTGAAGTGGAAGCAAATAAAAGGTAAGTACAGGCTGTTGAAAGCAACAGAGTTGGAGGGATTGAAGCATGCCTGTTACTTTGCCCAGTATGTGTTAAAGTACAGGTTTGCGTTAAAGGAAGCAACAATACTTTAAGTGCCTTTGCTTTATTCAATACTATCCATCAGTATCTTGTGATCCCTGATACTCTGTATATGCTTTTAACTAAAATAATTTTGTTTTCATAAACATGTTTTTTATATTTTGGAAATAGACAGTGAAAGAATGCTTTCCACATTATGAAGTTTATACAGACATTGCAAAATATAAAAATACAGTGTGTGATCTCAAAATGTTGAATTATATGTTCTTTTTCATTAAATTAAGCTCCTGAAATGCTATGAGGGGAGGCCAATAAGTTCTTACCCTCACAAAAATCCAGATGTGCTAGGGATCTGAAATTTAGTCCACTGACTCTTCCTTCTCTACATATCCACCTCCTATGGTTACACACGTTTCACATCTGTGGAACAGACCTTTAATAACATCTGCGTAGAAGTATGCAGATTTGGAGGAAAACCAGCTATCAATTTCAGTAATGACTGCCTCATCATTGTGGAAACGTCTTCCCCGTAAATGTTTCTTCAGATTTGGAAACCGGAAGAAGTCCGAAGGTGCCAGGTTAGGTGAGTAAGGTGAATGGGGCAGAGATTCATAGCCATAATCGCTGACATCTCTTCATAGATTATTTGGGTGCATTTCCCTTGAAGATGGAGGAACCTAATCACTGCTCGGTATTCAACTTTGTCCGGCATGACACATACTTCAGTTCTCTTGGCTCTAACTATAATTCACCACGACCTACAACAACAAAATTTGGCATGCATATTACTAAGATATCCACCTATAAACCTGCAAAATATTCATGCTCATTCATATGCTATGCTATATGACAAGGAATACCCTAAAAGGTTGACTATGGTATAGACATCTCAGATATCCAATATGGCTGACTATGTTTCTGGTTTTGATATTCTAAGTTAGCTTTATTTTTTATAACAGCCCAGAAAAATCAGTCACAAAATATTGATTTTTTTTCTTTTTTTTTTTCTAATCCTTTAGTTTGTAATTTTACCAAGATCAGTTGTGCATCCAATATGTAAAAATAACTTTCTCATTAAACATTCCATCCAAACAAATTGATACTTGCTACTTAAGTGTTCAAGGTCTTTCTAGGATTCTATCTGAAAAATCTTGTATGAATTCCTTGTCTTTAGATCAGTAAACCCTCTTCCAATAGCGATGAGGTGAAGGGATTTGCAGTGAAAGAACTTATAATGTCCCTCATCATTTGAGACACAAGAGCCAGTAATTTGAATTCATTAATAACCCAGCTCCCTTTTGTAAAAGGGTGGGTTCACAATAGCAACATTTTCAGTGTGTGTTGGAGCAATCACTTAGGAAGAGCTGACATTCTTTTTGGAGAAATATACTGAATATACTGGGGGGGGGGGGGGGATTTGT
>NW_017306401.1:1001716-1042226 GCF_000935625.1 Nanorana parkeri | reverse complement strand
CATCTCAGTGTGAATTAGTACACAGCAATGTGAAACTCCCTATGAATTTTGCTTGACAGTAGCTTACTAATTAGACCTACACAAAGCTATAATTGAATAACAAGATTCACCACTATAGACTAAAAACAAGGTTTGTCCCAAAGTTCGTAAACTTTAAAGCCCAAGCAAGATTTACCAAACTGCTCATGAACCAAAACTGGGCAGATTCACTGATCCTTATTTTTTAACTTGGCATCCCATTTCTTCAGATGCAGCACAGTGATTCTCACCCTTCGTGGTACATCCTGCTGTCATGACTATAATTAAAATTCAACAGGAAAAGAGTTTGAAATATTAGTGTTGGGAGAGAAGTATACCTTTCTTGAGAAATTGACTTGCCTGCCTCTAAAATTGAACATGTATACAGATCAGGAATTTCAAACTAAAGTCAGACATCCTCATCTGTACATTTGCTCTGGGTTAGTGACTCACATGAAACAAGAGGGTCAGCATGACAACCAGGCAACTAACATTTCCAAAATGAGAAGCCAGCAATGGAATGCTCTATTACAGAAGAAGTTTTCTTAAACCACTTCCAGCGGGTTCACATAAATTATGTCCTCTGCTGGAAGTGGTTATACCAAGAACACGGCTAGTGCTGCAGCCATGTTCTTTGTACCATTTTAAACAGCCAGAGATTTCTGTTTAAATACAAGTGATCTGGCTTCTATAGAGGCACCAGATTGCTTGTACGTTGCGGCGCCGTGTCCCCCTCAGCAGCCGCCGGTGCTGCCGTTTAGTGTAATTTATCCTAAAAATACTTGTTTGATAAGCATTTGCGCAAATAACGTGCAACATAAAAAAAATTGCAACTAGCTTGTTTCATTCTACAGGGCCTCTGCTTTCAGAAAATATATAATTCTTTGGGGGTCTGAAGCTGTTTTCTAGCCACAAATTCAGATTTTATCATGTGTGTGTGCAAAAGTAAGAAATTGCTCTAGGCAGCAAGTGGTTAAACAACATACAAATGAGCTATGAAAAACATTTTAATGAAGAAATTACAGTTTATGAAAAACATAGTTTAAAATAGTTTAAAATGTCCTAAATTATGAAAACTGATTAATTTAGTTAAAAGCAACCATTTATAGTTTAATAAAAAAAGTTTTAATGCAATTAGTAACAAAGAAAATTTGTGTAACATATGGCAACCATTAAGAGCTTTTTACATATCTAGGTTTATTCTCATTGTTGTAATTGAAATAAAACTAAAAAAAGTTTATCATGTCAGGTACATTTGAATACAAGTTTTTTCTGTTATGCTTATAGTACATCTAGCTCAACACAATGTTTAAAAAAATCCTGAGATTGTATTGTCTGCTCTGTACCAAATCTGATAGGTGATTGCAAAGTAGGCAAGATGTAATTGAATTTCTTCAGGCTTGTGTGTATTGAAGCAAATAAAGTTTAAGCCTCTTGCCGTCCATAGACAGTGGGCTAAGGCAAACAGCAAAGGCAAGACTTCAGTTATGAAAGCTGTACAGAGTTGTTTGCAGATTGTTAGGAAAGAATATATTTTCCAAATAAAATAATTTAGATCACATAGTATGGATAATATGCATAGCATGGAAACCTATGCAGGTCAAATATATGCAACAGCCATTAAAGTGACTTACATAAATTGCAGCATAATTGTGTATGTATACACAAACAGATATGTGTTATCTGAAACTACTTTAGCTGGACAACACATTCCAAAATATTTCATGGTGATATAGTAATGCTTTGATAAATGGCACATTATTTATTTTATTTTGTTGTGCACAAGGAATTGTTCAAAACCACACAATAAATAGCAGTTGCACGCTTATGTTTCTGGCAATATACCAGCCACATTGGTCCAGATTTACTTAAATGTAGTGGTGAGCCAGGGTATGATTCATGGGCCATTCAATGAAACCATAGTAAATTCTGTATATTGCCCTCTTTATTCTAAACCCTGTTAGAGTTCATGGGAGGCGAATCTTGAAAATTATTTCTCTCCACTTTCAAGGCTAATAGGCATGTGATTTACAAACATCACTGGGCATGGAGAGCTTAGAACTGCTATGGGGGACATGTACCAATGCTTCTTGGAGGCAACATTGGAAAAACAACAATCCTTTCAGTCACATGCTGTGGAGATTCCTATAAGCTGTATGGGGTTTTTCAGAGCAGTACAATTCTCTCAGACAGCATTAACTACACTACATGCTGCCATCTCCTAATTCGCATGTAGGATACTTTTTTATTTTTATATTATTTCTTTAGTCTACTTATTGCTCTAATCTAATTCTACAAAATAAAAGCGGGACCAGCGGGAGTAGCAGCCAGCCACAGTACATCTATAAGATCTATAAACAGCTATAGGAAATTGTGTTCTTCAAAAAAATAAAGCTTAAACCCTCAACTCTATACAAACTGTACAGTGGCACAACAGTTTGATAGTATAATTGTATAGTTTGTGTGTTTCTTTTTTTTATCCAAGTAGCACACTGCATTTTCTTATTAGTTTAATGAAATGGTAAAAGAGAGTGCATCAGCACCACAACCCTACATTCCCTGAACCCTATCTTACATCCTTGTATTCCCAATTATTCCCAAAATATTCAAAACAGACTTTAGTAATGTGTTTGGTAGAAATTGGCTAGCTTCAGTACACTTTCAGAGCACGTGAATTTCAGCAAATAACAAGAGTTCTGTACTGTGGGCCTTTTTTAAATGTATCAGCTGCCAACAGAACTGTTGTGGCCATTTGGGTACCACATGCATGAGGAAACACAGGCCTTTGCACCAAAGAGCTGAGTGATAGCAGCACTTCAATGTCAGCAGCAAAAGGTTAATTGTAGGGACAAGCCCATATCGAGATCTATGTGGAATGACTGCATGTGGCCAAGGCAAAAAAGATTCTATTGAAGAATGTCAACATTGAAGTGGACTTAAACTGTGCGGTGGAGTTAAGAGTGGGGTACTTCAGAATGCAATATATGTATTGCTTGACTTATCTCTTTTTGTTAATTTACATTTTTTTTCCAGTGTCTTCTCCACTGCCACTATCACCAACAGCAATTTTAAAGAAATTAAGGAGCGTATCTGTGACTAGCTGTGGAGGCAGTTTAAACCCCACCCAACATTGTCCTGTTGCAACATTGTTGAAGCTATATAAGATGGAGGTACTGATGTTTCCATGTTGAGGCACCTGCCCTATAAGTAGTCATTTATTTCCTATATGTTTCCAAGCTCTTACACCATCTAGCCTCTGTTATTTCTTACTGCTTCTTTATTTCTCTCTAAATTAGAGCCCAAATAGTAATTAACATGTCAACATTGTTCATTTTTGCCTGTTTTCTTTCCTATACACAGCTGATTGCACAACACTGACTGGGGCTCGTCAGGCAGCATTGAAAAAAATATAGGGGTCTATTCATGAAGCTGCCGAAGGACCTGGCCGTAGCTTTGGTCGATCCTTCGGCTAGCTTCGGCCCCAGGACCCCTTCTTTTCAGTAGAACCGAAGGGGTGCTGTACGGGCTATTCACAATAGCCCGTACAGCTCCCGATCATGGCCGAGCTGAAAGCCGTCGGCTGATTTCAGCCGATGTACAGCTGAAATCAGCCGTACCAGCCTGAAGTGAATAGCCGAACAGTGTTCGGCTCACTTCACTTCAGGTCAGTCATTCACTCGGCTGCCTACGGGAGCTTAGTGAATAGACCCCATCGTGGTGTTGGAGTCCTCCTCTTTTGAGGAGGGACAGCAAAAACAAAATCAGCAGCTCTTTCACAGAGGCAAAGGAGGAATAAGTTTCTCCACCACAAGCCTCTAACCCCATGTGCATTAAGTGGAGCAGACAGTTTGGCCAGAACCCAGCCATGTCCCAGATGAAATTATATAAGGCAAGCCAAAATGAATTGTGCAAAATTCACAATTTCATGTTGGATTTTTTTAGGTGTTCCTAAAGGTAAAACATGGGAATTTGTTTTTAATATAGTGCATAAGTTGTGGACTCCCTGTTTTCCTGCTGTCCAGGGCTCTGTTTCAGAGATTTTCCCTGACTCATTCTTTTCTGTACACCATTTTTACAAGACAGGAAGTTAGTGTAACTCTTCAACAGAAACACAGAGACAGAAGTAAAAAATATTTTTACATTTAAGAAGGGGAATTCTTAAACACTTTTTTAATGTTGTCTGTTCTCCTGTTGAAGATGTGCCCTACTTTATGTCTGGATAAACCTGGTCCCAAGTTCAGAAAGTGATGTGAAATCTCAATAATCGAGCCCTGGGCACAATGGAAACATGTCAGGGGTTCTTACCTTTCAATTACCAATAACTAATGGTTCTTACCAAAAACTAATGTAAAAAGGAAAATATGGGTTAGCATTAGGGTAGATGCACATGAAGTGTTTTGTCATTACAATAGGGAATATGGTTTTCATGTTCCACAAGAAAACATTCAGCCATGTACTGGTGACTAGACATGTGCGATTCGGTTTGTTCCGAAATTCGTTTTGGACGAATTTTCGGAAATTCGGAGATTCGGATGCATCCAAATTCCAAATTAAAGCTAAGACGAATGCAAACGAATCCGAAATTCCCGATTTCCCGAAATTCGTTATTAAATGAATTTCGTTACAGCAAAACGACATTAGGGAAAAAAAATTACAACAGTTACCTTCTCCAACAGTTCTATGGTTAAAGTACAGAAGCAGTAGCGTAGAGGTTAGAGCACAGGATTGCCATTGTTAAGGTTGCAGGTTCTAGTGGCGGGTGGGAGGAATGTTAGGAGGGACCCCCCCCCCCTTATAACACAAAAAAAGTGCTTGGGGTTTCCCCTAAAATCCCTACCAGACCCTTAAGGTCTGGTAAGAATTTTAAAGGGGAACCCCAGCCCCAAAAAATGGGGAAAAAACGTGGGGTCCCCCCTAACAGTCCTACCAGACCCTTGATCCGAGCACAAGCCCTGCAGGAAAGGGGGGGACCCCCCTCCCTGCGCCTTACCAGGCCACGTGCCCTCGGCATTGGGAGGGTGTCCCCATGCCGATGGGGACAAGGGCCTCTTCCCCACAACCCTGACCCGGTGGTTGTGGGGGTCTGCGGGCAAGGGGGCTTATTTGCATCGGGGTACCCCTTTAAATAAGGGAGCACCCAGATGCCGCCCCCCCCCCATGTGAATGAGTAAGGGGTATTTGTACCCCTACCCATTCACTAAAGGGTTAAATCAAATAGTTAGTAAAAAGTCCAGACTTTTGACAAAATCCTTTAATTGAAAAAAAACAAACAGTCAATTTTTGACTATTCCTTTAATAAAAAAACATTTTTAAAAATGGCTCCATCGATGTAATCCAGAGTCAGGATCAGGATGCAGGACCCCTGCCGACCCGCCGAAATAAAAAAAGTCCCGCCGCAGACGACCACCCGAATCCGAAAACTAGCCGCAAAAAATGACATTCAGTTTGAAAGTCAACAGATGGGCGGAGCGAGCAATGACGTCACGGCTCACTCCGCCCATTTGACATACTCAGCTGTCAAATGCTACATATTGCATTCATATATATATCAAATGCTTCTATGGCTAAAGTATAGAGGCTATAGTGTAGTGGGTAAAGTACAGGCTTGCCATTGATAAGGTTCAAGTCCCGGCCACGGCGTGTAAAGGTTTTTTTTTCCCATAAACGAATTTCGGCAGCACTATCGCTAACGAATTTCGTCCGAAACTAATTTAATTTCGGACCCGAAAAACTAAACTAAACTAAACAAATTTTTTTTTTGTTTCAAAACGAAACTAAACTAAACAATTTTTTTTTTTTCAAAACGAAACTAAAGTAAACAAATTTTTTGCTGGTGCACATGTCTACTGGTGACAATCCTATTTTTATTGTTGTTTTGCTATATGTGACTCTTTGAAATTCCCATTTTATTTATGTATATGTTATGTTTGCTTAAGCTCATTCACTTAGCCACGCAAAATATAATTTTGCAAATGAGTCATGCCCTAGTTGGCTCATTTACTTAGCCACACAAAATATAGTTTTACAAAATAATCATGCTTTTGTTGGCTAGTACATTGTGGTTTAATTTGGGAATAGTGGCCTTTATGCCTTTCCAATTTTTGTGTTTTCTAGTCTTTTGTGTGCCCACAGAAACCCAACACATAATTATTGTCATCTGTGAGCTGGTCCAAGAGCCAGGAAGATTCCAGCCCCACCAACACATGTGTCAGAGTAAGAGGAGACCATACATTTACTTTTTAATATTATTGGAGGATGGTGAGGGCCTTACATTACAAAACAACAGTCATATCTGGAGTCTCTGGGCTCTCAAAGGAGAGCATTGAGCACAGCCAAGTAGCACAGACATGGTCTCCTAAGTAAGATAAGGCTCAGTCTGAAATATGTGCCTACCATCTATGCACCTTTTTTCAAACACAGATTTGGCAATTGACAATGTATTAATACAGTAGTATCTCCCCTGCCTACTCTTTATATAAATTGATGTTTTTGTCCCCATTGACCTAAGTGGCATAGCTACAGCCATAACGGCCAATACATCTCATGTATTTTGACATTTGCTCTTCCTAGAGTTCATGGGTAAAGTTCATTCCTTGCACTGCTACTCGTCCCTAGCAATTTCTATCTCCACAAATGAATCCCTAATAGCGCACAGAGTATGCTGACAGCATAATGTTGATTTAATCATATTTTAATTTAACATGTATGTAAAGCCAAAAATTTTATTTTGTATATTAGCGAGGAAACATATTAACTTACGGTATTTCTGGATTTTATTGCTCTTTGTGTCTCCATTATTAAGATCTACCCTCACGTCCTGCTCTGATGTCTGTTAAAATGTTGTCAGCAGGACATAACTAGAAATGGCATCTCTTTAATAGATCCCTAAAGAGCAGTTCAAAACAGGTAAGGGTTCTAATCCTTTGCCCACTTCATCCCAAATGAAGGAAAATCAATGAAGATGGACGTACACTTTAAGATCAACTACACTATTATTCTGATTGACACTGCCAGGTGCTACACAGAGAGGTTGAAGGGGTGCCCCAATAACCTCTGATATGTGGCACTATACATTGAATTAAAGTGATTTACTTTAAGAATATATCATGTTCCTTGTAAAGTAATTTTTAATATTTGTGAATAAGGTGTAAAAAAAGTTCACATTAACTATACAAATAAGAACCATCCATGTGTAAGATGATCCAAGTTGGCACAATATTCTGCTTATTCAGTAAGGTAAAGCAAATTTCAATTAGCGTAGTGAATGAGGTAAATTTGTGCTGACTTTAAACAGCTAATAATGTGGTAGCTCTAATTCAGATTGTTAGGTTTGTATTTAACATGATTGGGTATTAAAAATATTAAGTGATTCCAATGACCTCTTTCTACATAAATTCAAATCAGACAACATACACATGTTCAGTAAATGTAAAGGAGTTTATTTACAGAAGGAAAAAGAGGATAATAACTGGTATAACATTAAAAACAATTAACATAAATTTACATAAAGATGTGGCAGTTTTTGGATGTGTCAGTGAGGAGTTGTCAGATGAGGGTTTGGTTGAGGAGAGCAGGCCAGAGATGACAGATGGTGGGCCAAGGGGGTAGGAGATAGAGGTGGATGGGGGATAGGAAAAGGAGAAGGGTAAGGGGTAGTGGGGGTCAGGGAGGGGTAAAAAGGGTTTGGGGGGATAATAGAAGGAAGAGCTTGGGCAACTTTGGGAGGGGCAGAGAAGTGGTGGCCAAAGGAGAAGGATAAATGGTGAACTTGGTAATGGCAGTGTCAGGTTGGGAATTATGGGGACAGTAAAGCATTTGGGGGCATTGTGAAGCATGTGTGGGGTAAAACTTGGCAAGTATATTTAGGGCAGGAAAGTGAGAATGGGTCGGGTTAGTGGTAGGTGACCTGGGATGGGTTTGGGAGAGGTGACTTGGAGGAGGTTCAGGGTGGTAATATTGTTGGGTGGTGAAGGGGTTTGGGACAGGTTGGGGAAGAAAGTGGGAATCAAGGGTGACCAGTAATAAAGGGAGGAAGAAGTGTGACAATTCTGCAAAGGATTCATGGTCAATTGAAGTTGCTTGAACAGGTTCACTATGTTGTTGCTCCTGTACTTGTTGAGACTGGATCTACACAACTAAAGCTTGAAAAACACCCCTGTAGTTTACACCCTTGAAAATAAGGTTTTTGTGTTTTTTGCAACATTTCTTGGTTCAAGGTACAGATATTGGAGATCTGCTGCTTGCACCCTTTAATTGTATCAGTAAACAATGCTGCTGTATGTTAGTATACCTCTGTCATTTGTTCTTGGACCACTGTAATGAGTTGCTGCAAATCAGCATGATGTTCTTGGTGTTCTTCATAGAAGAGCACCAGCATGCCCAGATTGGGTGATTCATTTTGCAGACCTACCTTAACTCTGACAGTTTCCTGTTGGAGTGTCTTTATCCAAGCCAAATCAGGAGATTCATTGGACAGCCTCCTCTGCTCCAGTAATCTATTACACTGGGCAGCTTGTCCCATTAATACCATAGGATAACATTTCTATTCTTCCAGCTCCATTCAGAGAACAATGATGTTAGCTCTTCTTCCAACGGAAATAATGATGAGATTCTTTTGTATTTTTGGAAAACATTTGGGATCCATTAGCGTTGCCAGCATGTAGCCTGAAGAACTGTGATATCACACTCTGCGAAGTGCTGATGATAGCACATAAATGTATTTTGTGTTTCGTATTTAGGAGTGAGTGCCAAGAAAAAAAAATAGTTGGTTTGTTTGCAGTGGAGTGAGGAAGAATTCTAACGTTTGTGTGCGTCTTGCTACGCAGGAGGTTTGCATTCACCACTATGTGGTTCTGTGGTGAACTTTACATGTTTGCTGTTCATCCAAATGGTAAGCTTATGGGCAAGTTTGCCTAGACACCAAAAGCAAATCCCTTAAAGCTTTGCCTGACCTCTGAACTCTGGTCAGGTAAATAAATATGGCCAATAATGGGGCTTTGCCAGCCCCCTCCTATAAAAGTCAGCGTTCCTAGCATCCTTTTGTCAGTGTGTGTTGGCATTAGCGGGAAAAAACTGAAAGCTTTGCGATGTAGGGCGGTGCAGATAGTGGCATGTACCCCCTGTATTCATTGTGCTTTTCAGTAACATGAGTGCTCTATTACTATGAATTGCATTATGGTGTACTACTCATTGCATTCACAGTGAATAAACTCACCAATCCCTTTTAA
This sequence comes from Nanorana parkeri, assembly GCF_000935625.1. Classification (NCBI taxonomy): domain Eukaryota; kingdom Metazoa; phylum Chordata; class Amphibia; order Anura; family Dicroglossidae; genus Nanorana; species Nanorana parkeri. The sequence goes on along the minus strand of NW_017306401.1, from coordinate 1,032,981 downwards.
AACTACTTTTTTTTGACTGCCTCAGTCACAAGTTCTGATACTGGTCTGCTGCTGTCCCCCCCGCCCATCCCCTCATCTATTTTTGGGGTATTGCTTCTTAGTTTTGCACATTTTTATTTTCTGCCAAGCTAAATGATCTATTTATATTTAGATTTTGGGTTCTATTGTTTTAAGGTTGTAGATTGGGATTTAGGGTTCTAGTTTGTATTCTTTTGTGTGTGTGGTGGTATTTTGTATCTTATTTTTATAGAGTCTTTTATTTTTTCTACTTGGGATCAGCAGCATAAACTTGTAGATGACACACACAAAGCTGTACTTTTTTAGCAACATCACTGCACACTATTGCAGATGTTTACTGCACATAATCACCACAGCGTAAAGTGCAGCAAAGCATCACATTCAGTCTCCCTATTTCCAAAGCTGCTTAAAGAGCAATTCCCTATTGTCATCATGCTTAAAGCCATCTCTGCAGCATGTAATTTGAAGAGTTGGTGTTTTTTCCCCCTGTTACACTAAATAGGGGTGATCTGTCTGATTATTTTTGTCTGTTGTGTGCTTTATAACATCTTCATGAAACAACAAGACTCTTGGCAGCTGACTGAGTTGCACCAGCTTCCTGTCCCAAATAAGCCAGAGCACATTGTCAGGATGCCTGGTGATGGAGCAGCTGATTGCCAACTATTTGACATTTATTTTAAGTTATAATTTCACCTAACCTACAAACCCTTTGACAAACAAAAAGTCACTTTATGTATTTGTCTTGTGTGACCACCAAAATATCTCTCACTCTCTGTATAATTAAAATACGATTTATTGGCAGAACCAAACACATTTTAGCATTGCCAAAGCAACTGAGGAGTTATTATGAGTTGAATTTGGATAGGAGGTTTGTGGGAGGAATAACTCCTAGGACATAATGTAGGGGTAAAAAATAATATGAAGAGAATAGATGATGAGACCAGGCATGTTAAGGTATAATATAAACTCAGATATTGGCTGCTTTGTGTGTGTGTGTATATATATATATTCTCTTTTTATAATATGTAAATATATATTCTCTTTTTTTATTACGTTTCTATATATTCATTAACAATTGCTTATGTTCCTTTTTAGGCTTATAACCTCCTAGCATGTGCTGAAAGACTTGTATAAACACTCTGTCATGCTAGATTTTGTTTGGAAGGAACCTCCACCTTTCTCCTGTGTTTACAGTGCACAAATTTTCTCTGCTCAGACAGGGTCTGCTACAGATATTGAACATCCCAATGTATCCAAACATTTGTGTGGGCAAAATCAAGGTTAAGCAGAATCAAGGACCAGTTAGACTGTTTTTTTGTTGTGGTTCTTTTGGATTACAATAAACTGAACATTAATTCGAATTTATGTTTTCTTTATGACACTATAGATCTTACTATGCATTAAGTATTGTGAACCGTAAGCATTTGTATTTGCGAATTAATGGGCCTGGGCAAATTCTGGTTGCACTAGCTCAGGGGTCAGCAACCTGCGGCTCAGGAGCCGCATGTGCCTCTTTCACCCCTCTGCTGCGGCTCCCTGTCCAGGGGCGGAACTACCCCTGGGGCCTCAGGTTGTGGGGGGGCCAGTGAGATCTGGTTCTGGGCACCCCCCTGGTGGAATATGCGGCAGTGCAGGGTCCCGGGGCCCCGCACTACCAACGGGCTTCTCAGTAAGGGAGCGGGTCTTGTGACTCACCTCCTCTCCCGGCTGCATCCCTGGTAACAGGTGGCGGGAGAGGAGAAGTGTGTGCACATGCCCTGCCCCCTGCAGTGCATACTGTCTGGCTGGAATGCTGGCTGTGAGGCTTGGCAGGTGAGTCAAAATGAGGAGCGGGGGGGGGGAGTGCGTTTCTAAGCCCAGGGTCCTGTGCATTACTAAGCCCAGAGTCCAGTGCGTTACTAAGCCCAGAGTACAGTGCGTTACTAAGCCCAGAGTCCAGTGCGTTATTAAGCACACATATACCTACAGTATATACATGCTATACATAGCATAAAGGTAAAAAAAACAATATATGCAGTGTTATCTTCATTTTAGCTGTCAAACGGGTTTTGTGGCTCCCAGTGTTTTCTTTTCTGTGGGAAACGGGTGCAAATGGCTCTTTGAGTGTTTAAGGTTGCTGACCCCTGCACTACCTGGTATGACAGTACAATGTTGTCCTTGTAAAGTGATATTTGAAAAAAATGGGTTTCACACTACAATTTATACCAGACCTTTTTCTAGGCCAGGAAAGGGACAGCAAACATGCACTCCCCTTCCAGTACCATACCAAGTCACATGCCTGTAAACATTGGGAAGGTGTCCTTTCAAGGAGTGTAGGCAGCTAAGCCCTTACAAGGCACCATGTCCCCATGTTGAGGAGACAATGCCCATGTCCTGTTCCCCAAAAGGGATGTGTGGGTATGGGGGGTATTTATCAGAATCTGGAAGCCCCCTTTAGAATAAAGGGTCCCCCGATATCTTCCCCCCCATGGAAATGAGTACAGGGTACATTAGTACCCCATTTAACTAATATCCACAAACAGTTTCTCTTAAATCAACACACAGACACTTTGTCAAAGTATTTTAATTAAAAGCAAATATACACAACACCAATTTTGTTCATTAACCCCTTAAGGCCTGAAAAGTACTTAAAACCCCCAAACATTATGGGGTCTGTTCGCGAATTACGGCCAGATCCTTCGGCAGCCTCGTGAATAGACCCCTATATATTTTCTGAAATCCAAGACCCTCTAGAATACAATGGTGGCAGTTTAGCGCAGCCTTTTATCAAACCCAAAAATGTAGTGAAAAATGCACTTAAGTTAAATTTAGTGCCCCAAAACACAATACAAAACCATTTTTGTAAAATATAAAAGATGCGGTTACAACGAGTAAATAGATACCCAGCATAGGAACAAAAGAGAGCGCCTCCATAGTGTAAAAATGTTATTTAATAGTAAAAACACGCAGCTCTCAGGTTGTACTTACAACAGTTCGATAGAATAAAAACCAGTAGAATAAGGTAAGAGGACGGAACCCCTGACAGGGAGAATCTGGAGCGATTTAAAACACCAGTAACCTCGATCCCTGTATTGATAAATGGTTTACGCGTTTCTGGGACACGCCTCCTTCGCCTCGTATTTTTACTGCTGGGCTCTTTTTGGATTTTAAGGCACCGGTATTGTTTTGCCAGATACCCAGCATGCCCAGGTTAAAAATTGTGTGTATCTGTGAAACTGCAACAGAATTCAGTACCCCAAAAAGTCCACACACAATGCTTTGAAAGCCCCTACAGGTCACCAGTTTAGAGATATGTGTAAATATTGGCCCTAGAATTATTGCTTTCACTCTGGTGTGTGTGGCGATACCCAACATGTGTAGGACAATCTTCGCACATAGGCGCACCCGACGTGTGTTTACGTGATGACGCGTGTGCTCGCAGGCGGTTTAACATCTTTTAAAATAATGTTTACATTTAATTTATTTAATATTATTTTTAAAACTGTTTTTTTTTACTTTACATTAATTGCTATCACACAGGGGGGATTACAAGCCCTCCATGTGATAGCATATTGGCAGTGACAGGTCCTCTTTAAGATGATACTGGGTGTCCAAAAGACACTCAGCATCACCTTTCCACTCTAAATAAGCTATTGAAGTGCAGATCACACTTTAATAGCTTATTGCTGGGCTTCAGGAGCCCAGCAGTGACAGCTCAGGGAGCGGAAGTGATGCAATACACGTCGCTCCCGGTCCCATAGAACGGGGAGGAGATCAGTAAACGGACGTTCACCACTCTCCTCCTCAGCTTCCCAATGACACCCGAGATGTGTGTCGGTAAGAAGCTGGGGAGGAGAGAGGTATGTCTACTGTAAAGCTGGTCGCTGGCTCTACATATCTACTGTATCTGAGCTCTACTGTATCTGAGCCACAGCTGCTGTAAAATGACAATTCTCAGCTCACACTGTGGAATATTCTGGATGACATGGCATCATTGACCATATTTGGTCCCTTCAATGATGTTCAGTTTTGGCTAATTTGAAAACAGATGTACCAAATAGATGTCCCAATCACTAGTTAAAGGATCACTCAGTCACATGACCTGTAAAAGTCAATTGACAAACAGTTCACAAATTATAGGATGTGTTTTATCCTGCCAATTAGAAAGAAGTTCTGAAAGTGCATATGAAAGTGCAAAACCAGTCCATTTAAAAAAACATACACACAAAGAAAACTGTGAGATACACCTACTATTTTGAGTGCCATTTCGGAGCAACTGGACATATTCTCTTCACACCATCTGTACTGGTAAGGTATTTACAATCATTTGATGCATAATATCACAGCACAGGCAAAAATATGTATATTTCCACAATGACATCCACATTGTCATGACAATCACAATCCAAATTTACAAATGTGTACTCTCACTGTACAGATGAGAATTCCCCCATATTTGCCATTAGGCTAAATTCACATGGAACATTCTGGGATCCCTGTGGCAAGAACATACAGATTCCTGTAAATGACAGAGTAACAGCAGCCACATCTGTAAGTGTAAGTATGCATGGGATCATTCACGGTACATTTGCATGCAGTTTGGGATAGATGATTGTCCCTGGACTCATCTATCTTGCATTATGGAACAATAATTTATCCTGAACCGCATGTAATTGTACCATGTATGAATACATGTGGACTGCCACTGAGAGATGTGGCCAGTGTCACCCTGTCATTTACTTAATTGACAGTGGCCACATCTGAACCCTGTAGGAACCAGGGATTCCTACAGGGGAAATCTGTAGGAATCCCCAAACACGGCATAAGTGAATGGAGGCTTAGAGTGTCTCCTCACTACCCGTCTGCATGCTTGTGGGTTCTCATGGCTCTTTTTTGTTTTTGGGAAATTGTATTTGTTCTTTTTTGTAATGTCACATTAAAAAGGAGTTGACTAATTCACACTGGTGTAACCATGCCTATTAAGCCACACCTACTTTAAATTAGCTACATTCACATTTGCCTATTACCACCGCCCCACTTCCTAACCACTAGTGCAGATTTCTTAGAACAAGAGGTAACCCTTTCCGAACTTAACACTAACGTTATTGTACTAAAATGTACATGAATGATTTACTAATATTTTGATGGATTATTCAAAATATGAAACATTTCTATTTCAAACTAAAAAAAGGTTATTATATCATGTTAATATTTCATATAATAATAAGGTGATATTATTTTATTAGTACAGTTATTTTTAGGATTGCTGCATAGACATGAGAGAACATAAATATGTCTAACTTTCCTGAAATAGTCTAGATAGCACCGCTTAAATGATTACTATTTAATACTGAGTGACTGGGCTTTCTGCCATATGTACATTTTAATAGTACAGGCAATCAAGTCTTCCTTCTTTCATGTAGAAAGCTTCATTATCATATTAATTGTTCATCTAATTAAGAAAAAATGTACAAATCATACAGCCTCAAAATATTGATTTGCATATCAACAAATGTAAGAAAAAAGACAGAAGCAAGTAAAATATTCCCAAATGCAAGCAGAAGATGTATAGCACTATTGGAGATAGGATACAGGACTAAGGGGTAATAAAGATAACAAATGCTGGTAGCATGTCATTTCAGTCAATGCAGGTAAGTAAATGAACTTGCTTACTGATGACACACCTTTACTTTATGTATGCAGTTTCTTATGCAAAGGCAATTAAAAAGATGGATAGAAACATTAAGCAAGTCCTTGGATTTTATTTACTGAAATGTGAAGTAAGGTAAGCATAGTGAAGTAAAGTGAAGTGAAATTGTGTTCACTTCGGACTTCTTTTCATGTGCAGGGGGATTCATTAAATATGTTAACGTCACTTTGCTTTACTTGACATCACTTTACTATTTAGTAAATACAGCTTTGAGTGTTTGAGAATTAGGTTGCTGTAACATAAACAGTGTGTCACACAAACCTTTTCTTATGGGAAGCTTGCCATGAAAGAAGCATGGAGGCTGCCATTGCTGATCTTTACTATTGCAAATGCTGCTTCTCTGGATGTTATGTTGACCCTCTTGCTTTAACACTACAGTCACTGACAAGGATCAAACGTGCAAGTATGGATGTTTGACTGTCCTATGGCTTTCTTGATTTGCATACTTGTTCCAAATCAGGTGCTCAGACAGTATTAAGAGTAGTGGGTCAGCAGAACATCCAGACCACTAGCATTTTCAAAAGGATAAATTAGACATGTGCGATTCTTTCCGAATCGAAAATTCGGACAAAATTTAGTTGCAGCAAAGTGACCCTTTTTTACCTCGTAAATGTCACTTTGCTGCAACGAACGAATGAAACGACAACGAAACGAAATAGAAACAAAATTCCAAACAGATTTCCGCTAATGGATTTCATCCAAATCCAAATCCCGAAATTCTTTTGCTGGTGCACATGTCTAGGATAAATTGTGATATATACCCAGTTTCTTTCTACTTATGGGTATGCATGTTATTGGAGAATAGGCATGGGTGTACTCCAAAGCAGAAATAAGTAAAAGTAAAAGTTTAGATGAGGCAAGGAACATAACAGGGGCCACACAATTTAGCAGTAAAGTTTATTGCTGACCAACGATTCAGTGGGGCCAAGTGCACCCTTAGAACCAGGCCTTGTCGAGTTCTGGTTTCCTTGTCAGTTTGTATGTGTTCAAAACATTTTCTGTGTGCATTTATTTAAAAATATGTGTATATCTTTCTATACATATACAGTATATACTATACAGTATATGTATATTTACAGTAATTCCTTGGTTTACAAGTAACTTGGTGTTTTTGAGAGTGTTTTGGTGTAACTTGAGAGTGTTTTGCAAGACAAGCAAACATTTCTGGAAAATGTTACCTTGATATACAAGCAATGTCTTGCAATAAGAGCAAAATTTTGCAGAAAAGCACCACACGAATAAGGCTGTAGCCGTGCGAGCGATGAGTCTGTTTAACGACAATGCAATGTCACATTTCCGTGAAATCCTCAAACTGAGGCAAAATCAAGTGTCATTGGATAGATTCCTTGTTAAGATTTCACGAAATGAAGAAGATTCCATTGAGCCAAGAGACAGCAGTGATTCCGTTAGTGATAGTGAAAGTCGTCCTACACTATAATCCTCCTCTCTCTTGTTTCCCTCACACCAGCCACGAAGGTATCGGTAATTGGTTTATTTTTCTTTATATTTTGGGCAGTATTATATTACAGTACAGTATTGTAATAATTTTTATATGAATATTTTTGGGTTGTGGAACGAATCATCTGAATTTCCATTATTTCCTATGGGGAAATTCGCTTTGATATACAAGCGCTTTGGATTACAAGCATGCTTCCGGAACGAATTATGCTTGTAAACCAAGGTATTACTGTATATACATACACACTATATATATAATTATTGTGTTTCATAGAAATGTACTGTGTTTTAAAAAAAAATCAGATAAATTATAAATACAAATACATATTATGATTTTTTTTTAATTGACTAATACAAAAAATGAAAAGGACATATTTTCTAGTGATTTATTGATATCATAATATTTTGAGCCATCAGCTATGGTTCAGTAGTCTCTTTTACTAATTTTACTAGCACTAAATTCTTTTGAACAATAATTTGATCTTTATGTTTATCATAATTTTGTAAACTTATTAAATATGTTCTCTCAGGCTTACTGAGATTATCAAGACTATTATAAATTTTCAGTTGACCAGCTTTGTTAGTCCCTGAAGATGCAAATATGTCTACACATATATATCTGGCTATGCTTAAAAATTGACTTGCTTCTTTTTCATCTTTGATTTCACTATTCGTGTCATTCACCTGTATGTGCATATTTTTAAAGACTACCTGAAATATCACACAAAAACAAATCAACCAATTTCATTTCAATGCCACTTTAAGAAGACATTTTTTTACTAATATTTTCAACAGGCAGCTTAGTAGATTTTCTTTTAAAAGTTATGTACAGGAATGCTGGTTGCGGGTAGTTTACTAGAGAAAGTAATGGTCTTCCCAGCCTATGATCACTTCAAATATTCATATTCAGTGGAAATGATAAAGGTCATTATGCCCTGACCATGCCTGAAATGAACAAGTAATATTCATACATTTCACAGGGACTGTTCTCACATTCTATACATTTTATCAGTTCTTTATTCAAGTAACACAATGGTACCACACCTATTTCTACCCATATTCCTTGAGATTCACACACATTTGCTAACTTGGTGAGTGAATTTTCTTGTCTCCCCTAATATCCAAAACTCTCAATACTCCTTCTCCTCAGAAGTCAGAGATAACCCACTTACTTGTAGAATATGTAGTTTTACTGTTTAACTTCCCGGAGGCAACTAATTGTCCAAATCTCTCCTTCAAGTACCCCCTCTGCTTCTCATCAATACTACTGGACACGTTTTCTCTCTCCCTCTCTTTCTTGAGCCTTGATCTTTACTTATATTTCTCATAAACTGTCCATTTCTTAGCAAAGATGTAAAGGAGGCTGAAGTATCTGTGAAATGATTGAATAGAAGCCCACTTAGACAACCCAGTCACTCATCAGCCACATTCTGTCCCTTATTGTATAGCTCACTCCAAAACTTTAGTCAAACAACTGTGCCTAAAATCTAGCAGCTCCACTGCGCTGTCTATTTAGCTAAGCTATATTGCGCTAGAAATCCAAAGTCATGTATTAGATTAATGTTTTTCTTAAGGTAAATAAGGCAACAACTAGACATTTAAGATTTGTTTAATTCTGAATTGAAATTTCTATGACTATCTGAAATATTCGAACGTTCAGATGCATCCGAATTTCTGAATGGAATAAATAACGAATTTAAACAAATATGAATTTTGCAGTACCAAAAATTTGGATGCATCCAAATTTTCAGAAATTAACTGAAAGGTGCTAGACAATCCCAAAAAAAAGTGTGGGGTTCTCCTCAAAATTCATACCAGACCCTAAAGGTCTGGTAGGAATTTTAGGAGGGACCCCAGCACCAAAAAAACAAACCAAAAAAGCATGGCCCCCCCCCCCAAATCCCTTACAAGACCCTTGATCTGAGCAGCAGGGAAAGGGGGAACATTTGTGCGCCCTCCTTTGGCACCATGCTTGCCCTCAACATGGGGAGGGTGCTTGGCATGGGGAGCTGTCATTAGCGTCAAGAGTTTGTTGGGTTCAGACATGGCGGCAGGGATTTTTTCTTTTGTGGAGTTGGAGATCGGTGGCCATCTTGATTGATGCTATACATACAGGATATACATCGCTGGATGACCTGTTTGATGATGGATTTACATTGTGGGACTTTTCTCAATAAAGGACTTGTCAAAAACAGTTTGCTGAATTTATTTACTATTAAAGGAATTTACAAACTGGTGTGGTGTGTTTATTTACTATTTTACTGTGAATTTAGTGAATGAGTAGGGGTAAAACTACCCCTTAATCATTCATGAGAGGGGGCGGCATCTGGGTGCCTCTTTATGAAATCAGGCACCCAGATTCAGATAGGTCCCACAGACCCCCACAACCACTGGGACCAGGGTTGTGGGGAAAAATCCCTTGTCCTCAACAGACAAGGGGACAAGGTGCTTTGCCAAGGGGTCCCCCCAGCAAAGCATCCTCCCCATGTTGAGGCCATGGGGAGGATGCATGGTGCAGGAGGGGGGCTGCACGATCGCCCCTCCCCCCTTTGCTGTTCTGCCAGGCCACTGCTTGGCTTTTATGTCTAGATTTAAAAGAATTTGAAGAAAAAAATACTTTACAGGGTTATTTACAAAAGGGTGGAGAATTTAGAGAAGGCAGGAGAAGTGAACAATCTAGGCCGAAACAGCTGATTTGAAAAATTCTCCAATTCAGCTCACTTTCCAGTTTAGCTATGTTATCCTAGATTGTTAAAGTGATATTAAAGGCAAAAAAATGTTTCCCTCCCCCCCATGTAAATGTTAGCACTTATTTTAAATGATGTGTCTTATTCTGGTCTTCCTCTTCTTTACCCATGTTTTCATGTGTCCCTCCAGCGGTGCGATGTCACTCCGATCCAGCGCTGACTGCTCTGTCCCTCCGATCCAGCGGTGTCTGTATGCGGGTGCACGCGTACATAGACTTACTCTCTGCTCGTCTCCCGGCCGAGAATCGGAACTGCGCATGCGCCCGCCCCAAGATCCTTTGCGGCCGTACGAGCAGTTCCTGATTCTCGGCGCGGGAGCGAGGAGCGATAAAGAGGTGTTTTTTTTACACTTTTTGCCTATATCTACTGCTTGCTAGCAGTAGATATAAGCAAAAAAAAACGGAGGGTTTAGAACCCCTTTAATTTCTCCTGTCTTCTCCAAACTCTTCATCATTTTGTGAATAACCCTGGTAATGCCACTTTAACAGTGAAATACACACCAACCAATATTGTCTATGGTTATTTCTAATGTTTGTTTATAATTATTGTTCAACTCATCTAAAATTAAAACAAAAATTCTGAAAGATCCGAATAACGAAATGAATTGACTTTGGGACCCAAATCCCAAAAAACAAAAGAAAGAAAGATCCAGAATGAGACAAAATTTGGACTGGCTTACATGTCTACCAACAACTAAAATGTTTGTTTACATGCTATGTTCTCACTAGCTATATAGGAAAAGGAGTAAAATAAGATTTTTTTTCTATATTTAAATGTATACACAACTTATTTTGTTTATGATCTATACCGATATAAAAGCAACACATAAAACAGGTTATATGGAAAATTAGCTCAATAACATAATAAAATATTAATAAATATTTAAATGGTCATCAAATTGTATAGCTGCTACCTACAAAAGCCCTTACTGACATTTCGGCAGAAAGATTGCGTTGAGCTAAAACTTTCTTTTATATTAGGGAAATATAATGTAAGGCATATAATAACTTCATATTAACACCATAAGTAATATTATATATACATTATATAAATCCTGCAAGTTTATTTCAGCTAAAATGTATACTTTAAAACCAGGAAGAGTCACAGAGGAGGGACATACCCCCTTCCTGTCTTCTAGCAGAGAAGCGATTATCTGGCTTTGGCAAGTTATATAGATGCAGTCAACAAACATACAGACAGGGCAGATAAAACAGGAATATTGCCCATACATATTAGACATGTAACCCCACAAAAATGTGTTTTGTTTCATTTTGGATCCATGCAGATAATTATTTCTTTAGTTTTTTTTGGATTCCAGATTCAAAATTTGATTTGGTTCGTTATTAGGATTTCTTTAAACAGCTGTATTTTACCTGCGTTTCTGTGTGGTCTGGTTTCCTGGCTCCCGTGACACCCCAATTGATACCAGACCCTTTAGGTCTGATAGGAATGTTAGGAGAGACCCCCATGTAAAAAAAAAGCCATACTGGGCCCTTTAGGGCTGGTAGGAATTTTAAGGGGGAACTCCATCCCCCAAAAATGTGGGGAAAAATGTGAGGTCACCCCTAAAATTCCTATTAGACCCTTGATCCGAGCACAGGCCTGACAGGGCAGGAAAGGGGGGGACGATTAGGATTTATTATTAGGATTTCCGATCCCTCCGAATTTTCGTTTCGGAACGAAGTCACATGACTGTGCCTGTAATGCAATCCCCCATACCCAACAAATCCATATCAGATTGACCAGAGAACAGTCACATGTCCAAATTAGTTTCACATTGAACAAATTCAGATGGATCAAAATTTTCGTTAAGCGAGCATTCAGATTTGTTTACATTCAGACGCATTCGAATTTGGAAATTCAGAAAAAATTTGACTGCGCCTTACCACCTGCGCCTTACCACCTTACCAGGCCACGTGCCCTCAGCATTGGAGGGTTTTTTTATTTACTTTTATTTGCATCTGGGTGATGCAAATAAGCCCCCCTGCCCCCACAACCACCAGGTCAGCATTGTGGGGAAGAGGCCTCCAAAGCCTCCAAAGCAACATTCAGCATATTTAATCCCAGATCATTTTTTGTACAAGTCATTCTGAATTGAGAAAGCTGGTTGCATGACTAGTGAAACGTCTTCAAGCAAAATACAGCAAGTCCAGTTGCCTTGACTTATTTTTTACAGATACATTGCTGAAAATATCCATATTTACACGGAGTCAAAGGCATACTAACAGTGTCTTACACAGCAGTATAGCAGATTAAGGGGACTTTTAAGAGTGTTTCCAGCGATAGTTAGATTCTGGTGGTCATTGCTGAAAGAGTCACAGACAGACATGCTGTTGTGTACACAATGTGTACACTTCTATAGCAGATTTATGAGACATCACAGAGTGTTTTTCCAGGGAGATTTATCTTTTTGTGGCCACAAACATGAACCCCATCCCTGGTTCTGTTGACATGTGATTACACATTAGGAGTTCTGGCAAGCTACAGTGTATAGGAATAGAATACTTAAGTGCAGAAGTAACAGACATATATTCTTATATACCTGCCACTGTGGTGCAAAACAAGCCATAAACTTGTGCAAGAGGACAGATGTCATCAGCTGAAATGGGAGCAGATATAAAGTCAGTGGTTTTGCCACCCTGCCATTGAGATGCTGAGCATGGGGATGATTAGGCAACATTTTTTCTTCTGCTTCAGCAGCTTTGAAAGAGACAGCTGCTTGGTTATGGATTTGCTGGTAATGGCAGGGAAGAGTTAGGGGACTTATGGTGAGGTTAAAACCTAAACTTGGTCCTACTAATCATGGCCCCACTGACCCTCTTCCTTGTTTGATGTGCTGTAAGGTAAGTCTCTCAAATCCCTTGTCACACTTACCTTCCAATTCTTTGAGGCTGTAGATGTTGCGGTGGATGCAGATGGTGAATCTTGTAGTAGAATGGAGGTTATAAAGTGGTTAACAAGGAGCAGAGAGAAGTGTGGTCAGGGCTGGACTAAGGAGCAGGCAAAATATGTGATTGCCTTGGACTCTTTAGCATGTGGGAGATGCAATAAAGGACAGTACCAGCAACCTATTCTGCTGGACCAGTTCATAGCTCATGGAGGGGGAGGCTTTGGCCTATTAATTTGGGTGCTCTAGTACCTTGTCCCAAAACTGAGTGCAGGCCTTTTGCTGCCAACACATATCATGATGATGCTCCCACCAAGCCGTTTGGTGCACAGTCATATGTTTCCTCATGCATGTGATACCCAAATGGCTGGTACTTTCACAATGCCTGAAATACTGCAAGCAGACGCTGTGGACCACAAAAGCCTGTTGGCAGCAGAAGCCCACACTGCAGAGGTATTTTGGTTTGCTGCCTTTTCAAGTGCATAGGTACTTTCTCTACCGCACCGCTTGTGTCGACCACCAAGGATCAAACGTTTTTCTGCAGTTTAGGATGACTAGGGGAGGCTACTGTCCAACAAGTGGAAAAGGAACTTCCTCCGCAGTACATGTAAGAAAACACAAAGCCAGTGCCTGCACCTAGTGCAGTACCGTTTTCTGAAAAGATAATAACACAGATACACCCATCTCCTCACATGATTCACATAGATAACAGGCATATAGTTCTCAAATAAGGCAGACTGAGCATGAGGGATCAGCAAACAGAGGGATGGCCTTTTCCCTATTAAACAATGAAATAATTGTGCAACACAATAGGTGATGTATGGGTTGATGTGCCAATGTGGTAAATTCTATGTAGGGACGACCATAAGAACTTTGAGAACACGTTTTGGGGACCACAGGTGCAATATTACTAATACACTGGATCATTCAGTTCAAGACATTTCCTTGCCTGTCAGAATGCCTGCCCTGATAATCTGAAGGTGTTCTGTATAGAATCTCTCCCTTGGCATGAAGGTCTCAGGTTCCAGAAACTTTATGTCAGAGAAACTTTCTGAATTTATACACTAAACAGCTAGTTCCCTGTTGGCCTTAATGAGAGTCTGGAAATATCCTCAGCTCTAGTATAGTCTGTGTCTTGTAGTCATAGTTATTACCCAGTCTAACGGATTTACCTAGAGGTTTTTAAACTTTTTATATGTATTTTTTACTTTTTTTCTTATATCCACATATATGTCCTACTGGAGCATGCTTGTGGTTTTCTCCCTTAGTTTTAAATTTAGTGACAAATCAAGTGTGGATACATACATTTACTCTTTTACTATGTTTTTACCCATATATACATTGTTTCTTTATGTAGTTAAATGCACCCTTCTATATGTTTCATCATCTATGATGGATTAAATCTTGTGGGGTCTTTGGGGGTTGCATACATACAGTACATACTAATACATTGATGTGGTCTGTGAGATGTCTGAAATGGGTAAGCTCTGAGCTGGTAATAAAATAATCCCAATACCTATGACAACGTGATGTTGCCCTAGACTGTTCCACTCCCTGCCCCCCTTCATGATGGATTACTCTTCGCCTATGAAGGGAGCCAGGTGAGACTTTCTGTATATTTGTCTTAGCTGTCTGCCACAATAATACTATGGAGGTGCACCACGTCCCCTGGTCTCCTATTGGCCCACCCATCTATCCCTCTGATTGGATGGCATGGCAGCTTTGTGCTCTGCCTCTTGGTTCTACTATTAGTCCATTGATCTAGCTCCTAGATTGGCTGGTGGATCACCCCTTCCTGCTCATGTCAGGGTGGTATGTACCGCTCATTCAGTTTCTACTGGTCAGGACTCATAATACTATGTTTAGTAAGGAACAACGTGCAAAATAAGTGCAGCTTTATATTTGTCTGGTTGCAGGTGCCTTCTTTTTTCCTCTTATGGCTGCATCAGTCAATTAATTTTATGATTTCATTTGAATGACTTACTTGACCTCTGCAATATACAGTAAACTCCCAGTTATCTGGCAACCACAGGGATCAGTAGGTGCCTGACAACTGTAGTTTCTGTTTGCTTGAGAGTTAACAATAACTCTCAAGCACCCCCCCCCGCCCCCCAAAGGATGCCCCTTATTGCCAATTTTATTTAACCTTGCATTAGACCCTATACTGAGACTACTGGAATCCTTGTGGATTTTTCAGGGTATAAAAATAGGAACTAGAGAGATTAAAATCACTGCCTTTAAAGATGATTTAATATTATATATCTCCAACCCAAAGATGGCATTACCTAAGATACTTTCGAAAATGACTGATTGTTGCTCTGTCAGGAAACTCTATAAATTAGGAGTAGGTGAAGGCATCTCAGAAGAGCTACTAGGCCCAGATGGAGCTTGCTATATCTGTTCACGTGTTGCAAGGAGAAAATAACTTATTTATGGGGTTAGATTGCCAAAAATCCACATAATCTTTATATAGTTAATGCCCCCCAGTTTTGAAAGCTCTATTGGAATTATTAGATAAAGGGTCGCATCTTATTTTGACATGTATGGGCTAGTTTGATTTAATGACACTTTTCCCAAAATTTTTATATATTTCAACATATAGTTAACAGACATTTACCAAGTATATAACTGAAAGAATTATTTTTTCCAGTGATGCCCTCAAGTTATATTAAAAGGAAGACGTTCTCCTAGCTAAACAATACTTTTTGAAAATGTTTGCATTGGTACATGTCTAGTGAAGCTATAGTAAACAATGTTCTTTGCATACTGGGAGCATTAGATGGTATTATAAAGAAAACATTCTTGCTCTATAAAAATAAACTCATTTGAATTTTTCTCTATCTTCCAGGTACTTACTGTATATTGTCTCATGTTAAACACTTTTTAGCTCATCAAAAAAAATGTAAATTATCAAAAAGTGGAACTTATTTTTTAGATATGATGCTGTAAATTTAGATTTAGAACTTCACCACCAACAACTGGTAAAGTTAAAGGTTGTTTTAATATTGTTCAGTGACTAAAATAAAGATACTTTCAGGCTTGAAAGTTTGCCAAGCAATACTACAATTTTTCATTATAATTTCCACATATAATGATCTGTGACATTGTCATAGATGATACTTCATTTTACTTTTGCTTATTAAGTTTGTTGAGAGAGATCATCAGTTAAAAGTGACATGGTCATGACTGTTTCTGCCCTTGTTATTTTCAAGAACAAAAATTCACAGAGTGGAAAAAGGACCTGACACAACAAAACTACAAGTCCCTTACTGAAGCCTTAGGGCTTGTTCACACCAAATGCAGACCAGATCCGGTCAGGTTTCTGCACACGCACGATGAGTTTTTGACACGTTTTTGATGCGTTTTTGATGCGTTTTTTCCAGGAAGCTAACAAGGTTATTTGGTCATTTCCTTTTACCTTTGACCTTTCATTAGCTGTTCCGATTATTTCCTGCTTCCTCTGTCCTTGTTTCACATGTAAAATTGTTGCAACATGGATCCATGGGATGCAGGCATGCTCCTGGTGATGGTTATTATACCGCTACGCCAAAGTGCTGTAAGGAGACGTCGCTTTTGGGTGCACCCACTGATGAGAGAAAGAGATCCAAAGGGCCAGTTTGGGACTCTATATGCAGACCTTTGTGCACACCCAGACAAGTTTTTTTCATACACCCGCATGTCGATATCTAGGTAGGAATGTTTGCATGTGATGTGTCCCTTCCAAAGACAGGAAGTGACAAAGGAAGATTAGGTCATGACAGATGACCATAGAGGTTTTTTTTCTTTATGGTTATTTTTTCCCATTGAATTGCATTGGGTTGCATTGCGTTGCGTTTTTGATGCATTTTTGATGCTTTTTAGATGCGTTTTTGATGCGTTCCAGACCAGATCCAGAGCAGGTAAAATAGGGCTTGCCGCAGTTTTTTCATCCGGTCTGGATCTGGTCTGGATCCGCACGCTGCGATGTGAACTGGAGGTCAAAATACCATAGGAATACATTGGACGCAGTTTTGATCCGGTCTGGATCTGCTCTGGTCTGGATCTGCTCCGCGCTTGGTGTGAACAAGCCCTGACTTGTACAATCGTTCAAATGAAAATAAGCTCTGAAAAGTAGATTCAAATTTACTAACAAAATTAAAAAAGAGGATTGATAATAATGTTACAACGTTAGATATCTGCTCATCAGATTTTCAGTCAGTTCAAACATTCTTCAAACAAATACTGTACTTAGGGGTCCTATTTATGAATGTTTTCATGCAAGAGTCTCACACACCCAAGATTTACACATTTTCCAGTGGAATCTATTTAGATAAATTAGTGCATTATTTATACATAAAGCCCATCATCTTTGCTTTCAGTCAGCTTTAACACATTGGTGTCTATTTTTGAAGTAATTGTGTAACTTGAAGCACTGCATATTACACATTTTCTCAAGAAACAATAGACCACAAACTCCATAGAATGTGGAAGATACAGACAGTGTATGGAACAAGGATGATCCATCTTTTATTTTTTTCAGACTTGTCCTAGATTCTTTTCTTTATGTTTTATGGGGCATATGGGAAAAAACATATTGGTAAAATCTTTATGAGAACATGTAGGAGCTGCTCCTTCTCGGAAATGTGTCTCCTGTACACATAGGACCTCAGCACCCTGGGAAATAGCTTCTTTCCATAAGGTAGACCATTTGACAGGGTGATTAAGGCCCCTGGCATTAACCAAAACAAATTTCAGACCCATGAGTCCAGGAGAAAAAAAGAGCTATTCGTAAGACACTCACATATTCCCAAGTTCATATAGTCATTGAGAGGTGATGTACGAGACGGTTTGGAGTCTTCAAAGGTGCAGGTCGGAGCTGGTCTAGAAACTAGGAGTGGAGGTGTGGTACTGAAAAAAAAGAGAAGAACAAAACTGCACAACAAGCAGTATCATAAACATCGGTTATACGAAAAATAAACAATGTGATCCAACACGGGTCTGTAAGCAGTATCATACTGCACGTATCAATCGGGGTAAAATAATGAGCTGCAAATGAGCTCCCCTCAGCTCCGGACCTCACACAGTAAAGGGTTAGATAGTAGTAGACCGAATGCGGGTTTTCAGGTTTTTCGGGAGCGAGTGCCTGAGACCAGTTGCCACTCTGAAGACTATTTCCCTGTAGCCGGGGTGGAGAATCTAGTTGGTACCTCCTCTGGGGCAATGTTCCACTGACGCAGAACATTGGTGTCATCTTCCAGCGCAGCTATATTGTGTGTAGAGCCTTTGTGGTTAACAACAATCTTCGTAGGATATCCCCAGCGGTAAGGAATGTTGTTATTGCAAAGTGCTCTGGTGATTGGCGCTAGTTGTCTGCGAAGGTTGAGAGTATGCTGTGATAGAATTGGAGGCCAGAGAATCTAGCAGGTAGTTGTGGCGAATTCCGGGTAGCAAGAAGGAGGCGTTCTTTAATATGAAAAAAATGAATGCGCATGAGTACATCGCGCTGTATTTTTTCTGGTAGAAAGGACAGTTTTGCGATTCTATGAATTCTGTTAATAATAAGGTCAGAGTCAGAGACATCTGGAAGAACAGAGCTAAGCAGCTCTTGAGTGTATCATAGGAGATCAGATTGTGGGATAGACTCTGGGACTCCACTAAGTTTGACATTGTTCCATCGTGAGCTATCTTCAAGATCCGCAACTTTCAATTTTAACCAGTGTACTTCATCGGTTGTTTGGTCATCTGAGTCAATCAGCTGGTTGACAGTGAAGGCGAATTTGCCCGTTTTGTTTTACACATGATCCACCCTGGAGCTTACTGTTTCAATATCAGATCTAAGTTGTTGAACCAGAGATACCATATCTGACTGTATAGCACTATGGAGTGATATTAACATATCTTTGAGTGTAGTGTCTAACACTGGTTGATTACAGGTAGGGAACTTGCTGATATTCAGCTCTCTGGTGTCATCCAGTGACATAAAGGGAGTCACCGTGCATGGTCCAGTTTGCTCAGTGTCTTTCCTGAGCTTGGATTTAGCTGGGCTTCCAGAGTGTGAGGAAGGAGGTGATAATGATCCCGTGTGAGCAGGTGAAGCCTATGTTTGTGGAGAGCTGCTCGAATGAGACACTCCTTCTCTCGGCAAGGCATAGGATCTGGAGCCGGTGCCATTTTGTCCACGCTGCGGGGATGCAGAGGAGAAGAATTCCCACTTTTTTATGTTTAAAGCTGAACTCCAGGTATAAATATTTATGTCTACTTACAATGGTCCAGCTTGGCCCAATGTAAGCATGCATATTTTATACCTGGTAGGGTATGATTAAAAATATATACCTAGTGATAGAATAAAAATACTAGGCATTTGCTGAAGAAAACTGTGCCAAGTGAGTGACCCTCTGTATAAAGGTATAAGGTATGTATACTTCAATTGGGCCAAGCTGAACCAATTTAAGTCTACATAAATATTTATACCTGGAGTTCAGTTTTAATAATTGGTATGAGGACCACTTATTCTCACTGAATATACATTCTGGTATTGGTTTTGATGGCTATCTTATTTCTTCCAGTTTACTGTTGATTCCTTGAACCCTGATGATAACATTTGTTCACCAAACAGTTAATTCCATTACCATGAGCAGGTGGTGCATTCTTGGACACAGGTACACTACCTGTACCCTTGTCCCATTAGAAACAGGTCTTGATGATCATTCTCAATGTTTTGTTTGCTGATAAAGTCCACATAGTTTGTCAACTGAGCAATTAATGTATAAAATATATTGTACCCTTGGGCTCATTCCAGTCAATGATGTATCCATATAGAGATTTTCTTTAATTCTGTGTCTATAGATTAGTGAAACCAAACCACAAATGACTGAGGCCATCACAATGAAAACATCCCAGCTTAATCCTTATCTCCTCAGTCTTGACATTAGCTTGTCCAGTCCATAAAGATAGATCCTCTAATCTTTTATACATCTCTGCAGGGCCGTCTTTAATGCAGGGCAATAGGGGCAGCTGCCCAGGACCCAGTCAGTGTTGTGGGGCCCAAAGCAGCTGCCCCTTGAGCAGACCCTGCGCTTCAAAACTCCTACCACTGGCCCTGCATCTCAGCACTGACAGAAGAGTGATGGATGATCGCAGAGCAGATGATACGGAGAGAAGAGCTGGGTGGATTCCCTCCCCCTTCAAGCTGTGTATATGTGTGTGCTGGAGGAGGCGGCTCTGCTATGACCTGGACACCTGTTCACTGGGCTTTGCACCTGGATGGGGGAGAGGGAGCCTGCCGGATGAGGGGACTACAGCCTGAATAAGGGCATCATGAACAGTGGGTGTCTGATGGGGAGGCCCTGCGTGTCTGTACTGGCTGCTGCATGCTGCATGTGTGTATTAGGAAACATTACATGCTGCTTGTCTGTATGTGATGGGGTCACTACATGAGGGCGCCGGGGGAAGAGGTGGTGAAAAATTTACATAACATGTACTGGCTCTGCCCTTAAGCCCATAAAAGATACACCCGCGCCACTCTTCTGTTTTTTGTGCGATCGGTATTTCATAGTGTTGCTCTGCCCCTGTCGTATAGGCATATGCATAGGCAAAATTGCATGGTGGAGGAGGGTAGGTGGTGTTTTCTGTGTGTGGGTGGGATGTTAGGGGTCGGGGTTTGTTGGAGTGGGGGGCCCAAGAAAATGTTTGCCCAGGGTCAAATCAGTATTAAAGACGACCCTGCATCTCTGCAAGACTCTAGTGAGGAATTTGTCTCCCATGCAATTTAGGACATTCATAAGTCAGGAGTGTGGCCACCTACAATACATTTTGTTGTAGTAATTCTCCATGCAGTACCACTTGAGTTCACATCTCTGCGTATACACTTTTCAAACTTGTGGACAGGCACTGGCCTACCATAGAAAAAAACATATCTAAGAAAGCAAGATCGTCCTTGGCTGTTCCTCTGTGGTTTGTAAGTTATTTTTAATTTGAAATTTCCTTAAGCCATGTTTGTGTTTAGACAATAGTGTTGTACTGTTCTAGCCATTGATAAGTGAAGGAAGTTTTGAAGTAAACTGATATAATTTATTGGCTAAGTCATAGCTTTATTATTTAAAAATCCCCTCTCCAGCAAATTCTAATAGATCAAATTATGTTGGTTTTATTATTATTCATTAAGCAGCTAGTCTAAGGATAGTTTTTGATAAAGTTACTGTATATGCAAGCCTATACAGAAGGAAAAATAAGGATATTTCTGTGAGAAATATTATAAATGCTTTTAGTCAGCAAAGAGTCGGTGAGCCAACAGGGAGTATAGTCGGCAGTTTTATAGAAATCCTCACATTCTATCTTGGCTGTAAAGCCTCAAAGGCCTCTGTAAATCATACTTTGACAGAATTATATATAATATTAAAATTTCTCAGCAGAGAATGTTGCTGCTATGCTAAGAATTATGAATAACAAAATTACAAAATGAAGACCACTTTGTACTCACAAATGTGTCTGTTTGATATGTTTGATATTTAAAGGAGAATTATGAGGCGACTGATTTTCACTCAGCCTCATAATCTGAGCCGACCTGTGACAATGAAACTGTCACAGGTCGGCTCAGTAGATCAGGAAGTGAGCAAACACATACCGTCACTCGCTCACTTCTCGATCTATCCCTGCAGAGAGCCGTGACTGTCACTCACGGCTCCCTGCAGGGATTCCCCTCTCCCCTGTCCGATTCTCCAGCGCTGACTGGCGGAACGGACGGAGAGGGTGCGGGCACAGGTGGCTCTGCCTCTGGATAGGCATGCCAGCTGTCACTCACGCAGCTGGGTGGATCCAGACAGCATTGTCGGGATCCTTTCCGGCTGTGGCATCTCAGTATACCGCGAGCTGTAGCTCGCGGTATACTGAGCTTTGGGTCACGGGAGAACGCTAGTTTGTGTTCTCCCGTGACCCTTAGGAGAACTATGGGGAAAAGCCCTGACCACATAGTTCTCCTTTAACATTAAATAAATGCCATGTCTTATAGTAAATAAATGTTATAAGTTCATTTGCATCCCGCACTATAACACCATATTTTCTACACCAAAATGTGAATGTACCTTTTGGATCTGTTAGAAATCATACATCTGTAATTAGGTGTATAATTTTTAATCTTGCATCAGCAATTTGCTCCACAGAAACAGGTTAAAATATTTGCTGGATGTTCCAGTGTACATTAACAAATCTAACGCTCAGTATTGATTATGTCAAGGTTCAATTTATCACATCAAGTGACAGCTGGAAAAATGATCTCACGGAAATGTTTAGCTCTTATTGATCCTTTTGATTAACATTTCTTAGAGAAGTATTTACAATTAGATGTCAGGAATTGTCCTAAATACTACAGTTAGCAAATACCCCTGCAGTTACTCAAGCAGTTAGGTCTGGGATTAAAAAACGCAACCCAGTAACCTTTGAATGACCTCCTTACACATCATTTAATTAAGTAAATTGAGCTTTAATTCTGTATTAAACTAAGGTGTTGGCAAAGGTATTTTAGTGTGTTTTTGCCATTTTAGCAGCCATGTAAATGAAAGGACAAATAAGCCAAAACAAGCTTTTATACATGTCGTGGTTACCAGCAGCAAGCTAAAGAACTTATTTATCTAAAATAAATAAATAAATAAGACAACTGATTGCAGGGCATAGAAACTAGTTTGCTTTAATCCAGACCTCCACAGACACTTATACTTGCCTTCCTTTGTTTTACGCTACTGGTCCAGTCAGCAGTGAAAGCAAAGCCCTGTGTGAGCTACAAATCATCAGAGTCACGGCTTGCATATGGCTTGGAATTCCAATGTAACTGTGAGTTGTCACAGCACATACAGTATAGTGCATCACATCTTCCTCCATATCTGGAAGTACCCGGTATTTCTTCCCACTTTTGCTGCTGAACAGAGTGGCAGGGGATTGAAGGAAAAGTGAGTAAATGCTTCTGAATTGGCCAAGCACAGGTTGGGTAAACATGGAAAGTTGGCAGTACGTTCTTTATAAGACTGCAGATCTACATTGATGGAAATTATGACTTGGGTGACTTTTTACTGAACTTTACCACTTGGACACGTGCAGATAAAAGTAATTTAGAACATGTCTTTAAGCAAAAAGAATTCCAAAACTTATGCATACCAATAATTGCGTGACTACCTAATTACTTCTACGATAGCTTAGACTGATTGCAATACTTTTTAAAATAAAGTAGCGTGTAGCTGCCCTAAAAAATTTGGGGCTATTTAAACTTCTTTATTTAGCTGTGAATATTATAAAAAAAGTTATTTTATTTATGTATGTTTTGCTTATATCTGCTGAACAACCAATACATAAGCTATTCACAATATATATATATATGTATGTAGTTTTACATGTGCAGTGCTCAGCTGCAACGGTGAACATAACAAATGACCTAATATACCTGATACATTTTTGAAAAAAAGCAAAGCACATCTACAAGTAATGCTGTTCCAAACAAATGACATGGATCTCAGTAACCGTTCTTAAGCAATTTATTACACCATCTGCAGCGCGACAAGGATTAACGGAAGACCATCAACATCAATAATACAAAGTAATGCAGGATACAAAAAATGTGGGTCGGTTAGGGACAACAGTAATAAAAGCAAAGCAATATATTATTTACAAAAATAAATGCTTACTGTGGAGTACTGCATGTAGCATGCTTTCATATTTTATGTGTGTCATTAATCTATTTACATACCAGTTTTCAGCACAAATATTGTTATCTAGTACACTGTTCTGTTATCTCGATGGAAGGTTACACTACCGTGTTTCCCCGAAAATAAGACACTGTCTTATATTTTTTTTGGCTCAAAAAAACACACTAGGTCTTATTTTCTGGGTAGGTCTTATTTTCGGGGAAACAGGGTATGTTATTTTAGATACACAAGATGCAGTATTAGATGTTCTAAAGAAACTTTCCCCTACTTCTACACAAACCTGATTGATGATTAAAACTTAGGGGTCTATTCACTAAGCTGCCGAAGGATCTAGCCGTAGCTTCGGCTGATCCTTCAGCTGGCTTCGCCCCAGGACCCCTCCGGTTCAGTACAACTGAAGGGCTGCTGTACAGGCTATTCACAATAGCCCGTACAGCTTCCGAAGTAGGCCAAGCGGCTCAGTCGAGCCGAAGGCATATGCTTTGGCTCGACTGAGCCGAGGTGAAAGCCGAAGCTGGCCGAGTGGCCGGCCGTTGACCTGCCTACAGGCTGCTTCTGACAGCTGGACGGAGCCAGCCGTCATCTCACGGCTAGCTCCACCCACTTTCAGAGAGATCAGCTTCCTAGTTACCAGGTAACCAGGGACGCTGTCATTACACACTGGGCCACTATGATATCACAGCGGCATCTCCGTGTTCTCAGTGTGTAATGACAGATGGCGTTCCTGGTCACCTGAATAAACCTTTCCCTGCTCGTTTTTTTTTTTTCTTCTGACATCGAAGACATTGGCTTCCATCAGAAGAAAAAAAAAGAGAAATCACCATAGGAATGCATAGCTAGATTCCTATTGGCTATTTCAATTTGCAATAGCCAATAACAAACTTTTTTTCTTTTTTTTTGATGGCAGCAGAACCGCCCGGCCAATAGAAAACAGTTGGGCGAAGCTAGCTGCCACTGCTAGCTCCGCACAATCGTTTTCTATTTTTTTATTCTGCTCAGTACCACAGAGGGACCGAGCAGAACAGCCGAGCCGAATGCTGCTCAGCGGCATTCGGCTATTTACTCGCTGCTGTTCGGCATCTATGAGAAAAGGCCGAACAGCAGCGAGTAGCCTGCCGTAGGTTCGGCTTAGCCGATCCAGATGTTGAATCTGTTGAGTCGAACTCTTTCTGCACTTCAGAGCATGTTTGGCTGACCCGAAGCCACTTGAAGCCACCCGATGTCAGCTGATTTCAGCTGATATACGGCTGGAATCAGCCGTACCAGCCTGAAGTGAATAGCCAAACAGTGTTCGGCTCACTTCGCTTGGGGTCGGTTAGTCACTCGGTTGACTGTGGCAGCTTAGTGAATAGACCCCTTAGTTTTAACACAAAATAAAGAAATGTAGTTTAAAGAAAAGATAACAAAGAGTCTCAAGGCTTGCTCGGGTGTCTTTAATCTGCCACATAAATGTAGAAATCATCTAATGCTGCATGGTTTTTAGCAATACTTAATAATAACCTCTTCATGTCTGGGGAAATGCAAAGGTAGGAACCATTGAAGTTATTGGCTCCTATTAACTACTTCATAGAAAGCTGGTGAATGGATGAATGAAAGTGTGAATGAATTAATGAATCCCCTGTTGTTTTGCATTGTATTCTGACACAGGCCGCTGTCAAATTACCTGTATGGAGCTTACAGCTAATTGGCTGCAAGCTCAATTCTGCTGAAAATTTTCCAATTTGCTCATTTGATCAGCTGATCAAGGGATGCCTAGTGGAAAGGTGGCAACAGAGGCACACACTTTGTGAATTTTGGCCAGTTCATCAAGAACAGGCTGAAATTCACACAGTGTATAGCCTACTTAGGAGGATATCCTGCAGCCTGCGCTGAATGAGTTTATGTAGGGTTAAAGGTGCCAGATTGTCCCATGTATGGCCACCTTGCACTAAACTTTTTACAAACCTGTCAAACTGAGCCTATAATAAAAATGCATAAGCAGGAGGAAATATTGAGGAAAACCTCCAAACATAAATTAATATTTCCAGAGATATATCAGCATCTTAATTTATATGAAATTTGTATGAAAAAATGTCATGTGAAAACTTTTCCTGTAATTGTCTATCTTTTTCTCCTTCTCACCTCCTGAGCTTCCCTACTGTTCTTGTAAAACATCTCTGCAACTACAATGAAAAAAGTGTCACCTTGTAAAAAATTGATTCAATAATTACCTTTCTAGTAAACACACTGGTGCCCTGCTGGGTATTGTCATTTCTTGTGCTGGTCATTATGTCACTGTAGCACACAGTAGTTATATTGTGGCTGGTGGAAGGAATTGCAGCTCCAAGCATAGGGCCAGGCGTTAGACACTCTCAAGAGTGTGGAATATCAGTAGCACTTGTAGCTCTTCAAGAAAGTGAAGACTGCAGTCATCACCTGGCAGAGAGGCAAATATCTTCTCTTTCAAGATGGTTCAGTTTTTATTATTTTATGGTAGTGACAGGGTACCGTTAATGAACTGGTTTGCCTCAAAAAAAACATTATGGAGACTCAAAAGGAAAGATCTGGCAGTAGATCCAAATTTGACCTTTACAAGAGAAGTCTAGATCTGCATTTCAGCAGTCTATGGGGTCTATCCACAAAGCTGCCGTAGGCAGCTGAGTGAATAACCGACTCGAAGTGAGCCGAACGCTGTTCGGCCATTCACTTCAGGCTTGTACGGCTGATGTCAGCCTTTTTTTTTTTTCTTCTGACATCGAAGACATTGGCTTCCATCAGAAGAAAAAAAAAGAGAAATCACCATAGGAATGCATAGCTAGATTCCTATTGGCTATTTCAATTTGCAATAGCCAATAACAAACTTTTTTTCTTTTTTTTTGATGGCAGCAGAACCGCCCGGCCAATAGAAAACAGTTGGGCGAAGCTAGCTGCCACTGCTAGCTCCGCACAATCGTTTTCTATTTTTTTATTCTGCTCAGTACCACAGAGGGACCGAGCAGAACAGCCGAGCCGAATGCTGCTCAGCGGCATTCGGCTATTTACTCGCTGCTGTTCGGCATCTATGAGAAAAGGCCGAACAGCAGCGAGTAGCCTGCCGTAGGTTCGGCTTAGCCGATCCAGATGTTGAATCTGTTGAGTCGAACTCTTTCTGCACTTCAGAGCATGTTTGGCTGACCCGAAGCCACTTGAAGCCACCCGATGTCAGCTGATTTCAGCTGATATACGGCTGGAATCAGCCGTACCAGCCTGAAGTGAATAGCCAAACAGTGTTCGGCTCACTTCGCTTGGGGTCGGTTAGTCACTCGGTTGACTGTGGCAGCTTAGTGAATAGACCCCTTAGTTTTAACACAAAATAAAGAAATGTAGTTTAAAGAAAAGATAACAAAGAGTCTCAAGGCTTGCTCGGGTGTCTTTAATCTGCCACATAAATGTAGAAATCATCTAATGCTGCATGGTTTTTAGCAATACTTAATAATAACCTCTTCATGTCTGGGGAAATGCAAAGGTAGGAACCATTGAAGTTATTGGCTCCTATTAACTACTTCATAGAAAGCTGGTGAATGGATGAATGAAAGTGTGAATGAATTAATGAATCCCCTGTTGTTTTGCATTGTATTCTGACACAGGCCGCTGTCAAATTACCTGTATGGAGCTTACAGCTAATTGGCTGCAAGCTCAATTCTGCTGAAAATTTTCCAATTTGCTCATTTGATCAGCTGATCAAGGGATGCCTAGTGGAAAGGTGGCAACAGAGGCACACACTTTGTGAATTTTGGCCAGTTCATCAAGAACAGGCTGAAATTCACACAGTGTATAGCCTACTTAGGAGGATATCCTGCAGCCTGCGCTGAATGAGTTTATGTAGGGTTAAAGGTGCCAGATTGTCCCATGTATGGCCACCTTGCACTAAACTTTTTACAAACCTGTCAAACTGAGCCTATAATAAAAATGCATAAGCAGGAGGAAATATTGAGGAAAACCTCCAAACATAAATTAATATTTCCAGAGATATATCAGCATCTTAATTTATATGAAATTTGTATGAAAAAATGTCATGTGAAAACTTTTCCTGTAATTGTCTATCTTTTTCTCCTTCTCACCTCCTGAGCTTCCCTACTGTTCTTGTAAAACATCTCTGCAACTACAATGAAAAAAGTGTCACCTTGTAAAAAATTGATTCAATAATTACCTTTCTAGTAAACACACTGGTGCCCTGCTGGGTATTGTCATTTCTTGTGCTGGTCATTATGTCACTGTAGCACACAGTAGTTATATTGTGGCTGGTGGAAGGAATTGCAGCTCCAAGCATAGGGCCAGGCGTTAGACACTCTCAAGAGTGTGGAATATCAGTAGCACTTGTAGCTCTTCAAGAAAGTGAAGACTGCAGTCATCACCTGGCAGAGAGGCAAATATCTTCTCTTTCAAGATGGTTCAGTTTTTATTATTTTATGGTAGTGACAGGGTACCGTTAATGAACTGGTTTGCCTCAAAAAAAACATTATGGAGACTCAAAAGGAAAGATCTGGCAGTAGATCCAAATTTGACCTTTACAAGAGAAGTCTAGATCTGCATTTCAGCAGTCTATGGGGTCTATCCACAAAGCTGCCGTAGGCAGCTGAGTGAATAACCGACTCGAAGTGAGCCGAACGCTGTTCGGCCATTCACTTCAGGCTTGTACGGCTGATGTCAGCCGTGTATCGGCTATAATCAGCCGTACATCGGGTGGCTTCATGTGGCTTCGGGTCGGCCGAACATGCTCAGCATGTTCAGCTGACCCGAAGTGCAGTAGGAGTTGTACTCAGCCGATCCAACATCTGGATCTGCTGAGCCAAACCTGCGGCAGGCTACACGCTGCTTTTAGGCCTATTCTCATAGATGCCGAACAGCAGTGAGTGAATAGCCGAATGCCGCCGGGCGGCATTCGGCTCGACTATTCTGCTCGGTACCCCTTTGGTACCGAGCAGAATAGAAAAACAGTAAAAAAAGTAAAAAAAAGAAAATGATTGGTTGGAGCTAGCAGTGACAGCTAGCTCCGCCCAACTGTTTTCTATTGGCTGGGCGGTTCTGCTGCAGTGAGAAAAAAAATACCATAGGAATGCATAGCTAGATTCCTATTGGCTATTTCACTTTGCAATAGCCAATAGCAAATTAGCTATTGCACCCGCCCTCTGCTGCTTAGCCTTAAAGACTTAGCACTTAACACTTGCTGCTACCTTAAAGAGCAATTGCACTTTTGTGGAGAAAAAATCAATCCTTTCTGGGTGTACGCTGCAAGGCTTATAACCAATGTGGTTGCAGCCCCCTACCTATTTTAGTTTGTTTCACCATGTCCTTTCCAGAATGATTCCTGAATGAGAGGGTCTTGATTCATTATAATCATCTGGTTGGCTTCCTGTGTTGTAATAGGGAAAGGTACAGTCTCTACATCCCTTTAGTAGTAATTCATCCTTAGGGAGTATCTCACCAAAAATTAAATTTTTATTGCAAGGGTTCCCAAAAATGTTACTTGTATCTTAGTGCAGACTTCTGAGAAAATCAATCAGCCAATCAAAGATCAGGAAGTGACATTTCTGAGGGGGTTTTGTGTACAGAACACCTCCAGGTGTTTTTTTTTACATATTTAGAACATTACAGCTGCTACAGTTTTAATTGGAAAGGTGATTTTTATTAACATTAAATTATAAAATGGCTTGTGCAACAATTATATATGCTATATTCATTTTGTAGATATTTTTTATTTTTAACGTGGAGTTACCCTTTAACCACTTGAAGACCAGGGTGTTAAACACCCTTCCTGGCCAGGCCATTTTTCAGTATTCAGCACTGCAGCACTTTGACTGACATTTATTCAGTCATGCAACGCTGTACTAAAATGAATTTTTTTGGGACACAGAGATTTATTTTGGTGATATTTAATCACCACTGGTTTTTTTTTCACTATATAACAAAAAAAGTACTGAATATTTTGGGGGGAAAAACAGTTTTCCTTACTTTATGTTATGAAACATTTATTATTACCCATTTTTTTGGTAAAATATAAAAAATGTCAGTTAAATAGATACCAAACAGTAATACCTTACAATTGCGCAACCGAAAAAAACTACCATTCCCAAAATTGGCCATGGGCAACGCTTTAAAAGCTTTTACCGTTTATCAGTTTAGTTTTAACAGTGATTGATGGCCCTAAAATTATTGCTTCCACTCTGATATTCGTGGTGATATGTAACATGTGCGGCGGAATGGGCGCAATCGTCGTTTTTGCACATAGGCACCTCCAACTCATGTTTGCGTGTGTATTTGGGGGTGGGGGACTTTAATTTTTTTGTGACTTAATATTTTTGTGACTTTAATTTTGTAAACTTTTTTTTACCCTTAACTTTATTATCACATATAGGGGCTGAGAAGCCCTGAGAGCTGTCTCCTACCACACCATCCTGCTCGCCCTACTGAAAGCTTCTGTCCTCCTCACTAGGTGCAGGTAGCTGAATCCTCTGTGCCCCCTTGGATCCCCGCTGCCTATATACTTACCTGTTCTACACAAATGTCTTATAGTGAACATATACTAAATGCATAGAAGACACTCCACATTTACCTACAATCTATTAAATATTGTATATAGTAATGTGATAAAATTTCTTTTGTGAAACAAGTTGTGAGGTACTCGTCATACCATCAGAAAATAATCGTACATTGTATACTATCAATAGACCACACTTTATTTTACTTTATTTTTCATACAATGTTTTTAACTTCTGTTTTTACGTAGTATACTAAATAAATCTAATGTTTTTATAGAAATATTTTATGTTGTTGTGGTTTGATACCTAAAAGGCTCCAACTATACAAAATAGGGTACATTGTTTGGTTACACATAAAAAAGTACAACATTGAGGGGAAAAAAGCCTTTATTTCATTTGTAAATCATTTTTGCAATGCTTTGTATTAGAAACACCATTTTTGTGTAATTGTCATTAGAGAAATTGTAGAATAACTTTAACATAGTTACATAGTATTTGGGGTTGAATAAAGACATACGTCCATCAAGTCCAACCCATATAGGTCCACGCATCATCTCATTCTTAGGGATACTTGTATCCCTGAATATTACGGTCCCTCAAGAAATTGTCCAAAAGTTTCTTGAACAAATCTACACTCTTGGCTGAAATCACTGCCGGTGACAGTGAGTTCCAGACCTTAACCGCTCTTACTCTAAGGAACCCCCTTCGCCCATTGTGCTGGAATTTTTTCTCCACCAACTTTTGGTGGTGGCCTCTAGTCTTTGTAATGGCGTTAATCTTAAACAGTTTGTTGCCAATGTTGCTGTCACCATTGAACATCTTGTACATGAAAATCATATCCCCCCTCAATCTCCTAAATTCCAGCGTGAACATGTTTAAGTTCAGTAGCCTTGTATCATAGCTCTGGCCCTCCATTCCCCTAACTAGTTTGGTTGCCCTCCACTGGACTCTCTCCAGTTCAAGGACATCCCTTCTCAGTACCGGTGACCAAAACTGGACCGCGTACTCCAGATGTGGCCAAACCAACGATCTATATAGAGGCACAACATGTTTCTGTATTCCAACTTTTGGCCTATTCTGTTATTTTGCTTCATTTGGTAGTTAATGCGGGCTACCCCTGTTTGCCATGGATCTTGAGAACTTTCCTATCTAACTGTATTAAAGGCTAGCAATCTCCCTCCAGGAACCTCCTATTCTCTGTTATCGCTTGACTGTGCACTTCATTTGCATTTCAGCTTGCAAAGGTTGGGGAACACAACCCAGTTTGCCTAGTTCACAAAACAGCTATATATATATATA
>NW_017306401.1:977547-1001629 GCF_000935625.1 Nanorana parkeri | reverse complement strand
TATATAGAAGAGCATGCACAACATTGCATATGTTGGTAAATGCAAATAATTTCTTGAATCGAATATGAACCTGCACAAAGTTGTACGATTTATTTTTTAATTGTGCATTGTCATTACTTGATTTGTGCATGTTAATTTTTCCCATCTATTAAATGATGACACAAGTAGCGATACAACACATACAGAGGTTTAAACGCTTTCTTTCTCTGTGCAAAACTAAAAACAAAACTGGTGAAAGAGTCAAACTTTAAAATGGTAGCATAACAATCATTATAAAAACAGTTTCTTACAGCAGTAAAAACAATGCACAACACATCAGATTATAATATCTTCTGTAATATCTAGACGTTTGTTGCACAGTTTAAACACTATGAAATTACAATGTTTTGCTCAGATGTCTAGAGACAGATAAGAACTTTTTTTTAGAGAATGTATACCTCTTAATAATTTAGTAGCCTTTTTTAGCTGAATGATGATGTCTAGCAGTTGGAAATTTAGGTCCAGATTAATTGTCTTTGATATATGTAAGAAGAATGGCACAATAAAAAAGCTACATATGGTTTAGTTAAACCAGGAATACCTAGAGTTGCACAAAAATCATAGATATCCCCATTAAGAGAAAGATGTCAATCCAGTATTTGCTGAAATTGCCTTGCTCCTTTTCATTAAACTGACTGAGGTAGAGTGTGAAACAGGCATAATAGTAACTCTTGTGTAATTTAGCTCAAGCTGTGATAACTAATTTCTACTTGGTTGCTATAAAGAAGGAGATTTGACCTGCTAACAAAAAAAACTGTTTCTATGACAATCACCTCTTCTTCAGACAAACAGCTTTTTACAACATTATTGGTAAATGGACCAATAATACACTCTACTAAAGATATTACTTGCCTGATAACAAGTGAGCGATAAGGAAAGACATTTCTCCTCTTCACCCTAAACTCAACAGCCATCATCTAACATACTTGACTTGATTAAAGGTATCATTTATGTCAAGCAATATACACTGGATAGTAAATGTACAGTCTAAGTGCACTATACCTCTGAACCTCCGACAGTACATTTGCTGTGAACTATGTAAATATGGACGTGAGCATGCACCTATATTTTTTTGCAATGAAAAATATGTTGTAGTCTACAAGAAAATACTTTTTCAGTGAAAAGTTATTAGACACTACTAGAAATAACACAGCAAGCATTATTCATAGCAGGTTCAATTTCCATTAATGCTTATGAATGGAAAACTATTTATTCTTTCCACATTAGAAAGTCAAAAGCATTTTCATTTTTAAAGTTTTGAGTTTCTGGGGTGCCAGCATACAATTGCAAATGGGTTTTAGGCCTCTGGCTGAGTCAAATATATTTCAATGCATTTAATGTGCACATTGTTCCAATAAGATGTCACAGAATATAGTGTTAAACTAGAAGTTTTATTAGTTGAACAGTAAAGGGTTTTCATTCTGAATGACTATTGTTTTTAAATGATGCTTTATTATTCATGTATTATTGTACAATCAGAAAGGTTAGTTTGCAAGTTGTAATTATTTTGATGAGCAAAGCAACATTTCATGTTTGTGCATATTTGTACCTAACAATAACTAAATGGGCTATGGCTTTGTGTCTGCAGAAAAATAATTATTCACATTGATCAGCAGCATTAAAAGGTTGAAAATGACTTGCATATAATGCTTTATTTTTATATGTGGGATTAGTGATTATAACATTTTTGGGTTACATGGAGTTTAAATGTTAATGATTAAAGGCAAATAGACATATTTCAACCATTGCTATATATAATCAAAATCATGCTATATATTCACTGATTGTGTCTATTCACTAAGCTGCCGTAGGCAGCCGAGTGAAAGACCGACCTGAAGTGAAGTGAGCCGAACGCAGAAGCTAGCCGAAGGATCGGCTGAAGCTACGGCTAGATCATTTGGCTGCTTCGTAAATAGACCCTTATGTTTTGATAAAGCATTGAAAGTGACATTTACCAATCTCCTAAATTAAGTTTTAATTTATGAAAAAATAGTTTGGCTTTGTATGGGCCTAAAATCAAGTCATAAAGTCCTCCAAGAGGTCCTTATACTTTTCTCTTTGGCCCGCTACATTAAGCAATAACAAACTGTGAATTGTATACAATAAGGCTGTGCAAAGCACAAAAATGATGTGTAAAGTGCAGTTACCGGTGGTTGCTGAACTCAATATAGTACATAATGGATCCTGATTGCACACTGTGAGTTGCTTAGAAAAAAATACTCCTTATAAGGCTTCTCCTAAAATAATAAGATACACTTAAAGATATTTTCAGGTTTCCCAAAGGGGTGCTTGTTACCTGGTGTGAGCAGCTTATGCATGTCTCTAATAGGTACAATGTAGTATATTTCAAAAACCAAAGACCAGAGCATTGTGATTTTTTTCCTTTGCATGCAACATAGACACTGATCAGCCATTACATTATGATCACCTGCCTAATATATAGCAGGTCCACCTTTTGGCACCAAACCAGACCTGACCTGTCGAGGCATGAACTCCACTACACCACTGAAGGAGTGCTGTGGTATTTGGCACCAAGCCATCAGTAACAAAATTCCTTAAGTCCTGTAAGTTGCGAGGTGGGGCCTACACGGATCACATTTGTTTTTTCCATCACATCCCACAGATGCTTGATTGGATAAAGATCTGGAGAATTTGGAGGCCAAATCAACACCTCAAACTTGTTGTTGTGTTCCTCAAACCCCTCCATGTTTGTTTGCTGTCTAATATATCTCACCCACTTCCAGGCGCCCTTGTAATGAGATAATCAGTGTTATTCACTCCATCTCTCAGTGACATAATGTTATGGCTGATGGATGTAAAATTAATGTAACACTAAACTCAGGTAGCTAAATTGTAAAAATGCATTCAAGTACGATAACTATTAACAAAAATGTAGCTTATTTGTGTATCACTTGGCTGTTGATCCTCAAATCATCTCTGTATTGGTGCTGACACTGCCCTTCCTTTTGGGGGGTGGCTACTTTTGTTCCCCATGGTCCCTGTGTGTGCTGTAAAGTAGCACATACCATCTATATCAGGGACAACCAGACTGTCCTATCATTTCCCTTATCCCACATTGCCAGTTCATGAAAAGTTCACCCTTATGAAATGGACAAATCCATGAAAAGTGAAATATAAATTAAAAGAATTTTGGTTTATTAAAGTTACAAACTCCTGTAGCAACTGACTAGTTCCTGACCACAAAATGATTGTCAAATGAATGAATGTCACGTTTGCCACAGGTACATCGAGGCTCATTTATCCACAAACAAAGCACGTTCACACACCCCCAGGTAGAGATTCATGTATGATGTGGCACATGTAGTCCCCATAGCCATGCCTTGTACCTGGAGGTAATCGAGTCGGATGCAAATAAAAGTAAAAGAATTATGTAATAGGATATTTCAACAGCTGTAATATGAAACAATTGTATTCATGCCATTCATTGGACATCTCCTTCTCCTTCCATTATCTCACGGACTTTCTGATATGGGATGCTAGAATGCAACATATGTAAATCAATTGACTCCAACAACAAGCAATTGTTCAAGTTGTTGATTTATATCGTCATTTTTTTAAATATTGCCTCTGTGTAAATGTCATTAACGTCATGGATACTTCCTGTATTTCTTTGTCTCATAAATCTGTTTCTTCTTGATAGTACTCTTTTAGTAGATTCATCATAATAATGGAACACGTACTGTATTTAAATTTTGGACCAATTTTATCCTAAACTCCTGACTCAGATTTTGAATAAGCAAAAAATGTTGAATTCTCAATCCAAAATGGAATTTTGTTTTAGTATAACTAGAGCAGCAACAATAAATGCTGTGGGTCCCATTCCTATTTTCCCTGGATCACACTAATTTTTTCCTTGATTGATTATCATAATATTATAATTATAATAAAATATTGTGTTTGAAGTAGTATGTCTCACAATTCGGTCTCATACCCCTTCATTTTAAGGGTAAAGGGGTATATTAGTACCCCTTATCAATTCCCTAGGAGTTAACATTATTAAACACACAATGAAAAATTCCTTTAATTAAAATAAAGCACAAACACATACTTACCTGCTGTTATAACACATTATAATAGCGTCCCCAGAAATATATCCATGTCAATCACAATGTCCAGTGATATAATCCCTGTCAATCATGGTGTCCAGCAATGCCTGATATTTGGGCAATGATATCATCCAGGATTCCTGGCTATCAATTTACATTAGTAGTAGTCCCTTTTCTCACTCATGCAAAAATGTCCTGTCGCTGGGCAATTTATAACAAACTTTTATTAAGAATGAATAGACTGCAGATGATACAGCAGTGTAACATTTGCCAGCAGAAGGATATTTGATTTAGGTAGAATTGACTGAAAAGTATGTGTACAGGCATGGGTTTTACTACAAGTATTAAGAGGCCACAAATGATACAGTAGTGTAAAATTGGCCAGCCACAGGAAATGTTTAATGTGAAAGAATAGGCCTAACCAGTGTATTTGTTACTTTTATTTTTACTATGGCGATAGTGATGTGTAAAGAGTATGGGTGTAAGGTCATTTTGGTTATACACAGTAAATATATTGCATGCTTCATACAAAGGGCAGTCGCCAAAACAGATTGGCAACAAAAATCATGTTGTGCTTTGAGCATCCCAAACTTAAAAAAAGGCCCTGTCAACATAAAATAAAAATAAAAAACACCCAAATATGCCCCCAGAAAGGGAAGGAAGCTCTCAGGGAAGCCTTGCAAAAAAGGCCTGGTTAACATACAATATATGCATACAAAACCAATATTTTAGCAAAATAAATGAAACCCCAAAATAATACTTTTTTAAAAGTAGCAAGGGGATTGATTGCCCAAAGAGCTAGCATTTAGCATTAGAATACAGGTTTCTAACTGACCCTATTTATTCCCCATACAGTTTGTGAGCTTTACCTAACCTTTCCCTACTGCAGCTTTCAATACACTGACATGGTGGCTGCTCTGTGTACAGGCCACCAATTTTGGCCCTTCTAAGCCAGTTGACTGAAGTTCAAAGGCTGTGCTCACATCTAAACAAAATATCTGCTGTGATGTCAATTAAAAAAATGATGTGACACAAAAAAATACCTTTTTTAATTACTCTAAGGAAGAAAAGTTTAGAGACTAAATATAAACACAAGTGAGATGCAGAAAAGTGGGGGTAGCACTCTGCTTAGCGATGAAAGCAGAATTCTTATAATTCCAAAATAGTATGCTTTTTACCATTGCATCATAAGCAACGGGGTTCGATATAAGTACACTTAAAATGCTTTTGAAATAATATATGATAGGGTAAATTGCAAGTAAGACCAAAAAGCCTGAATGAAAATGCAGCCAGGAAAAAACTCTTAAGTGTATATCCTGTTAGTTCAGCGAGCTGAAGATTGTTGGTTCAATTCCCAAGTTCACTGGTTTAAAATGAAAGCCTGAGGCACTCTTGAGAGCTCAGCTGGTGCAGAATCCTCACAAGTCTTCTAATCCCGATGAATATAAATACTGTCAGAGTAACTCTGACAATGATCTACTGCATTATTCTGATGTTAGTTGTCTGTGATAGGGATAGAAATGTCAATTTCCCTTCCACAAAAGAAAAATGGTAGTCCCTGATGGTCGACAGGAACACATAATTACTAGCCATGAGTAAAGAAGCTGCCACAGCGAGATACAATGTAACACAATGGTGTTCCTTTGTCTATCTCTTTATTAAATGTCAAGGATCGTATGTAATGTTGCATCCACTTTTATGGTGCAGCTCAGTAGGCTACATAATATCAGTAACCATCAATAACATCTTCAATTTCAAGATCATTTTTATTTTTTTAAGTTATTCAACAACACAAGATCAAACCAAACTCTTACCAGACAAAATGGCGAGCTGCTCAATCAACATATAACTATTAAGAGAAGTACACAATGGGAGGTGTAATTCACTTAAAAAAAAGTAATACTTTACTTTCACAAAGTAAAAACTACTGTGTCTTAGAAAATGGGACCTACTCAACCATTTATAATTTTTAGTAAATCAGAAGTCTCTGTTGCACATAGACACTGTATATGCAAAGCCAAACATTATGTATGGCAAGATACAGTATATCTGCTAAATATGATCCTAGTCTATGAGAGCACCAACAAAGGATACATCTGACATTGATCAAATTATCAGCAAAACTTATAAGGAGTAATGTCGCTGTCTGGTGCTGTAAGGATTCACATATATTTACATTTTTTATCATGAATTTTAGATTAAGGTTTTATATTTTGCTCCTTCAGTTAATTATAGCTAGTTATACATTGAATTTACAGCTTGCCAGTTCCCATTTAACTCTTTGTAGTGGACACGCTGAAAAGTTTTCAGCTGGTGAGTATGGATTGTTCACGTTCTATTGCACCATAAAATAGTGTAGCCTCTAGGTAGGCTCCCAATTAAGGTTATTTATTGCTATTCTCTACATTTATTGATTAGAGTAGGTCCACTTAGGTTTTTTTTCTGCTGCCACTATGCTAGTAATAGGCCATTTTTCTTTTAGCACTGGGTTTGTGTTTGAATATGAAGGTGTCCACAAAGAATCGTGAGGGGTTCAAAGCTTGTCACCAACTAATAGGCCCACATTTAGGAGTTTGATCAAATGTTTTTTGTAAGCAGCTAGGCATGTTAATTTTACTGGCTAATATGGCAGGGCTGATATATTTCAAGGGTTGGAAGAAGCCACACTTTTAATACAAATCATGAAAGGAAATTAAGAGCACATGTTGGTAATAACATGTGTGAATGTTTGCAGATCTCCCCTATCAGAGTCAGATTTCAATCTACACTGATTTATTTACTCATCTCTGTTCACAAATCCTTGAAGTTTAAATTCATGAATATCACCATTTGCAGCAGATTGGCCTTAATCTCCCTGCTTCATGGAAAAAATGTAAATGATTGTTTAGTACATTTGCTCTGCATGCTGGTAGTCATTTGTGTATATTTCTGCATACTGCTGCTAAACAAAGAATATGCAATACAAATAAATATGAAAGCAAATAAAGACATATGTAAACAAATGATAAATTCCAAAATAATGTTTATGTTTATAATTAGTCTGAATTCAATAAAATATAAGTTCTATACCATTTTTTCCTCTTTCATGAAGAGTAACTTAAAGAGACTGGTGAAGGTCAGCAGCACTGAGATGTAAAAGTGTATGAAAAAAAGATAAAAAGTAAAACTGGACATCACAACAGTCTAATAGATAAAGGGGTCTATTCACGAAGCTGCCGAAGGATCTGGCCGTAGCTTGGCCCGATCCTTCAGCTAGCTTCGGCCCCAGGACCCCTTCGGTTCAGTGGAACCGAAGGGGTGCTGTAAGGGCTATTCACAATAGCCCGTACAGCTCCCGATCATGGCCGAGCGGCTCAGCCAAGCCAAACGCATATGCGTGCTGAAAGCCGATCCGATCCAGATGTTGGATCGGATGAGTCGAACTCCTTCTGCACTTCGGGTCGGCCGAACATGCTGAGCTTATTTGTCCTCTGGACAAAGAACTTGGAATACAAAGTTAAAATACAAGAATACAACATTATTAGGTCCAAAGCCAAGAAACTATTTGGAGACATCGCAGATTACAACCTTAATAGCGTATTCAGTTGGAAACATAGTTCTCAATACCACCTACAACCTAATCCTATCTCTCTTTTGGCCATCCATCCAGTACCTTCCATCAGAGTGGCCAACCTCATATGGGACGAAACTTCCCTCAAATATCGACTTGGGCCAGTCCAGGTTCCAGAAGTTACAGTAGAAAGCAGTCATGGAGAACACCCCCATCCAACCGGTTCACAACCACCTGCCTTACCCTCTCTCACCCCACTCAACCCAGTCAGCACCACTGCACTGCCCCCCATCTCTCCACCTTTAATTCACAGAGAGCCTCCTTTAGATGAGGTAACAGCATTAAAAAGCCCCCAGGAGCCGCCCCTCAACGAACCGATCATTCCTTTTTTAGGACATGAAGACCCTCTGCTGTTACATCTCCCAGTTTTCCCTCAGAACTAGAGCTTGTGGTCGACATCTTCGATGACAAGGACGGTGATATATTACAAACCCTATATGATTTAGCAGATCAGAATTCCTTTTTGGAACTGGACTTTGAACAGCTTTGCAATCCGGACATCATCCACACCACCTTCAGACCCAAATCGACTTTCTTTCCCATACACTCCAAGGGTCCGTTCGTGGACACGTTTTACCATGTCGTCTACGCGGATCTTTTGGAGGTATGCAAAAAGGCAAAACATCATAATAATCTTTCCCCACTTGAGAATAGAGCCTTAAAGGATTTAGGAAGGAATCAGGAGATAGTGATCAAACAAGCTGATAAGGGAGGAGGAATTATAATTCAGGACCGTTCCACATACATCCAAGAGGCTACGAGATTACTCTCTGACTCCACCACTTATAAACTCCTCCCCTCAGACCCTCTATTGGCCTTCTCTAAAGAACTGGAGGATCTAGTAGGCCCAGCCCACGCCAAAGGCATCATCAACAAAAAAGAAAAGGGCTTCTTACAACCACAATATCCCAGCACGCCATACTTTTACCACTTACCAAAGATTCACAAGGACAGCACCAACCCCCCAGGACGCCCCATTATCGCAAGCACTAACAGCTTAACCAGCGGTCTTTCCATATACATAGACCACTTCTTGCAACCCATAGTTTTTTCATTACCGTCCTACATCAAAGACTCGGGTCACCTCATCAGCATTCTGTCAAGATACACTTGGGACCCCAAATACAGTTGGGTGTCCTTAGACGTAAGTTCTCTCTTAACCTCCATCCCTCATGCAGTGGGTCTGAACGCCCTGCAATTCTTTCTCAGTCAATCCACAATCAATTACAATCAAGTCCAGTTCCTCTTAAGTTGCACCAATTTCACACTAACACACAATTACTTCTCCTTCCTGGGAAAGTTCTATCTCCAGACACAGGGGACGGCCATGGGGGCTAACTACACCCCGAGCTACGCCAATCTGACGATGGGCCATTGGGAAGCCCTCCATATCTGGATGAACAACCCCTATGCCAACAAACTTGTATACTACGGTAGATACATTGATGATATTCTCATAATTTGGGACGGTCCACCCGAGAGTCTCTCTGAATTTCTGGTACATTGCAACAACAATAATTCCGGACTCTCCTTTACACATGAAGTTAATACCACACGATTGGTGTTTCTGGACTTGGAGTTATACTCCATAGGCCAGAAAATTGTCACCAAAAACCATGTCAAACCCACCGGGGGTAACTCCTATCTTCATTACAACAGCTGCCATCACCCCCGGTGGAAAAACAATATCCCAAGGAGTCAATTTTGCAGGCTGAGAAGAAATTGTACCCTAAACACTGATTACAGGACATCCAGCCAACTTCTCCTCCAAAAATTTAGAGAGAAGGACTACCCTGAAGAACTTATCACCGACACCTATTCCAAATATCTCGAGCCATCACCAATGACAAACAGGAAGAAGGACGGACAAACTGATTCCAATGACATTATATTCATTACTACATTCAATAACAGCTTTAAAAACATCCAAAATGTAATTAATAAACACTGGCATATTCTACAGAAAGACCCTAGATTGGGTCCCAATTTACCCTGCAACCCTTCCCTCAATTTCAGAAAAGCTAAAAATGTAAAGAACTTAGTAGGACCGAGCCGTGCATTTCAGGCACCTACCATCTCCCCTATGAATTTCCTCTTTGACAACAGGGTAGGCACCTTCCAGTGTAAGAAACCCAGATGCCTTACCTGTCAGTTTATAACACATGGACAGGACAGCTTCTTTGACCATCTTAAAAAATCATACAAAATACAACAGTTTATCACGTGCTCTCATGATCACGTGGTATACGGGCTTACCTGTGCCTGTGGTCTGATATATGTAGGCCGGACCATACGTCCACTGCGGGCCAGAATAGGAGATCATAGACGACTCATAGAGAAGGGCGACCTCGAACATAGTGTCCCAAGACACTTTACAAATAAACATCACAAAAGAACTAAGGATTTGACGGTGTTTGGAATCGAGCATATTTCCACAAAAATACCGCCATCTGAAAGATTCCGTCGTTTATGTAGCAGGGAAACTTTTTGGATATACAAATTAAACAC
Organism: Nanorana parkeri; assembly: GCF_000935625.1. Lineage (NCBI taxonomy): Eukaryota > Metazoa > Chordata > Amphibia > Anura > Dicroglossidae > Nanorana > Nanorana parkeri. The sequence goes on along the minus strand of NW_017306401.1, from coordinate 991,405 downwards.
CCTAACCCCTGTGGGTCTAAACAAAGAACTTGAAATCCACACTATTTTATAGATAGGCCTATTTGATTATAGGCTATCAGCACCATCATACCAACAATCCGGCTCCTTGCCCCCCTCCTTTCCCAAAGTTTCCCTCCCTTTTTTCCCCCCTTTCAAAAAACCCCCCTTCTTTTCCCCCCTCTCAATGCTTCATGTTTCATCAGAGCATGTTGTCAACATCAGCAACAAAGTTGCAGGCAACTTAGAGGCAAATGCGAATACGGCCAGCGCAGATCTGAGAGTCGCACTTACACTGGCACTGGCCTTTTAAACTATTTAAACATTTTTTTTATAACCGGATGAAATTAATTTTCTATTAAACTTTTTATATCCCAATGGAGATGTAATTGTCCAGAATGTTTTTACTTATTTTTATCTTTCGTCAATCATATTAAAGATTTTTACATTGTAGCAACACTAACACCTCCAAGAATGCACTTAAACTTCCCTTTGAGCCCTCTGAGTGAGAAATACACCAGCTTTCTAGATGGGGCATACTACCCCGACATACATCTTTCCTCCAAACATGCGATGCTGACAAAATGACGAGGATACATGTCTTAATGTCTTAGAAATTTGATAGAGACTTGTGACGAGAGTCCATCCCCCTCGATCAACCCAAAACACAAGCCCCTCCCCCTGTTTTAGCAGTAGCCTATACCATGATGAACTGATCATTTACTCCTCCCCCCTGTCAGTTTTAAAGTGGAGAACCGGCTTCCCGCGGTTTGTACCATTCTGTGGCTTGACAAAGAGGAAACCTCCTCGAAACGCGTAGCCGTATCCTGCAGGCACCAAGATCCAAACCCCCCCTAACAGATCCCGTACTGTCCCACGCACTGGCCCATCTCTGTGCGCCCTGCTGACAGTCACATCTGACACTGGAACAACACGCACAGAGTCCGGGGTCACGGAGCCGATCACGGAACACTGCTTTTTCGTCTCAGCCGCCACGGCTCAGCCTGGCCAGGTGAGCTTCTGACACCGGCTGACACTTCGTTCTCCCACTCCAGCCCGGTCAGACACCCACTCTCTCCCCACCTGCCAGCGGTGGACATCGAATTAGACAGATCCGGGAGAGCATTCTGTGAGAGACACCAGGGCACATAGGCTCACATCCCAACTGTAAGTTATTATTTCTCCCTTTCCACATGACAATCCAGTTTAGGGTGTCTGTATTTTAAACTGTTATGCTTCTTCCTTAGCTTAGCACATTGGGTCCATTATTCGAATTATAGGTATTATTATTGCGCTCCTCAAGAAAAGTGTTTTTGTTTTGTCTTGAATTGTGGTATACAGGGTCCCTCCCCCTGCATTGAGGAGTTTTTGCACACCATCCTCTAGTAGATCAATTTCCCACCTGTGTTTGTCCTACAGGAGTGCGCTCTAAATATTGTGTATTTTTATTGTTCGGCCGACCCTAAGCCACGCGAAGCAAGCCGATGTACGGCTGATTTCAGCCGATGTACGGCTGATTTCAGCCGATGTACGGCTGAAATTAGCCGTACCAGCCTGCAGTGAATAGACGAACAGGGTTCGGCTCACTTCACTTCAGATCGGTCATTCACTTGGCTGTCCTCGGCAGCTTCGTGAATAGACCCCAAAATGTAAGTAGTCTAATAGAAGATACTGTACATAGAAAATTAGCTACATAAAAATCAAGATTCCAACAGTTACCTCAGTTACGACACTCTATTTGAAAAGAAGCTGTTTACATTTCACAAATTAAAATTATGTTTTACTTCTAAGAATGTATATGTGCTTCAGACACATCTGTCTCTTTCGGTAACATAGAAACATTTTCTGCACATCACTCACATAAGCAACAGTTTGATCCTTGTCTTGACAGACTAACAGTTATTCACAAAAGGGTGAAGCATTTGGAGAAGGCAGGAGAAGTGAACAATCTAGGACAACATAGCTGAACTGGAAAGAGAGCTGAATTGGAGAATTTTTACAAATCAGCTATTTTGATATTTAGATTGTTCACTTGTCCTGCATTCTCCAAACTTTTCACCCACCTGTGAATAGCCCTGTACGTTTTTGCTTTAAATATACATACATCATATACCAATGTTCACAAGACTGGAATAGGTAATATCACAATCCAGTGCATAAGCTGCATGAGTGAGGGAGCTCTCCAGAGTGGTTATATATGGATGAAGTTCAAGTTGGGATCCCCTTTTCAGTGACAGAAGAAACCCCTTTACCATTATCATTGCTACTCTAATTGTGCTTTTTGGTACTGATTGTGTCAGCAAAGATGGCCTATACCAGATTTTACATGCAGTATTGCTATAGTTCAGGAGCAGTTGCTGTTAAATGTGTCCAAATAGTCCTCACACTAGATAGTGAGCTAGGGTACCCTGTTTCTACACCATCTGGTATAAATAAAATATTTTAAAACAACAGCAGTAATCTTTTGGGTATTACAGCACAGCATCTAAGACAATAAAATGCTAGAATTACCCAGGATGAGATCAGCTACACAATAGTGCATCTAGAAAAAATAAAAGCCCATGAACCAGATGTTATTCATTTGAAATCTATAAGTTCTGGATATGTTCCGGCCAGGGATCGGCAAGGTGTCAGTGAGTGACTGCTTCTTGCGGGGTCTGCTGCAGTCGTACAAAAAAAATGGTGCGCCTCGGGCCGACCCCCCTGTCCATTAGTCATTTTGGTACGTTCCTGCCCACATGACGTGCAGGAAGGTTTTTTTTTTTCTTGGGACGGCCGCGGAGCGGGCAACAGAAAATGAGAGGAGATGCAAGCACAGTGGGGGCTGAGCTGCAGAGCCTGAGGCTGTTTCTCGCTGCACTGGTAAGCCAGCAGAGGGCTGTGGGGAAAGCTGCAGCTGCAGCTGAGACTTGGTGTCCTGTGGCTGAGTTTTTATGGCCCACGCTGGTACGTTCTGCAGAGGTCACAGAAAGGCCTTGTTCACACTGAAAGCGTGTGCGTTCCAGAGTGGTAGCTGTTGGAACACACTGCGATCGCTGAGAAACTTCCCCTTGCGTTTTGGGGCGGGAGGGGGCGTGGCGGTGCATTGTATTCAATGGCACCACTTCCACGCCCGCCCCCGCCCACAGTGCAATTGAACGCCTCGCAAAACTTTGCCAGCGTTCCGTTCCACTGCAAACACAAAAAATATGCAACGCAAAGTTTTGCCAATCGTTCAATCACACGGCTTGCGGGGGGCATGGAAGCGGTGCCATTGAATACAATGCACCGCCACACCCCCTCCCGCCTCAAAACGCAAGGGGAAGTTTCTATGCGATCGCGGTGCATTCCAGCAGCTACCGCTCTGGAACGCACACGCTTTCGGGGTGAACAAGGCCTAACTGCAAACGCAAAAAATAGAGCAAGCCCTATTTTTTGCTTTTGCAGTGGAATGAAACGCTGGCAAAGTTTTGCTACATGTTCAATCGCACTGCGGGGGGGAAGCGGTGTCATTGAATTAAATGCACCGCCACGCCCCCCTCTCGCCCCAAAACGCGGGGGGAAGTTTCACATCGATTGTGGTGCGTTTTAGCAGCTACCGTTCTGGAATGCACACGCTTTCGATGTGAACAAGCCCTAAAAGCAAGCAGCTGGCCTGGTGCCCAAGGCTGAATAGGGCCCCCACGCTGTGGTGGGGGTGGGTAAACCCTTTGCAGAGGACAGCAGCTGTCCTCTGTAAAGGCTTCCCCCACCACAGCGTTGGACCCCTATTCAGCCTTTGGTGCCAGCTGCTACTGTACTGATCTCTGCAAATGCTTCCCCCACCCCAACGTCGGGCCCCTATTTAGCCTTTGGCACCAGCTGCTTGCTGCTACTGTGCTGATTCTACAACAGTAGCAGCAAGCAGCTGGTGCCCAAAACTGAATGATAGGGGCCCGACGTTGAGGTGGGGTGGGGGGAAGTCTTTGGAGAGGACAAAGCATCCCTCTGTCTCCCATATCTAAAAAAAATGTAAGCTTTTTGTAATATATGTTGGAATGCCCTGAGTGTGACTAAATACCGCACTGCCCACCAGAGAACCCTGCACCGACCACCAGAGAGCCATCCTGAGACCCTGGAGATACGAGGCTGTGATCCTGAAGCAACACAGAGTATGTAGCTTCATATCTTTCTGCATTACTGTATAATGTGTTGCTGGGATTTGTAGTCCTTTATAGCTGGTGGTATTCCGCATTGGTGTAAATAGCATTGCTGGGATTTGTAGTCCTCTATAGTCGGTGGTAGTCTGCATTGCTGTCTAATGTTTTGCTTGGGTTTGTAGACTTCTATGGCTGGTGATATTATTCTGCATTGTTATATAATATATTGCTGGGATTTGTAGTCCTCTATAGCTGATGCAATTCTGCATTGTTGTGTAATCAGGGGCCGAATCTACTTGCCCTTCATGACAATCTACTTGTCGAAATACAAACAAATAGTTATAATCAAAACTAGGGATGCACTAATGCCGGTTTTTCGGTATCAAGTGCGAGTACCGATATTTTGCTTTTGGTACTCGCCGATACTGAATACCAATACCGGTGCTTCCACTGGCATGGAGCAGGCTTCCCGGGTAATCAGGAAGCCGCCAGCGGGTAATGACATGCCAACCGGCTTCCTGATTGGCAGGGAAGCCGGCTGCATGTTGTTTGGCCGACTTAATTGTGATCGGCCGGGAAACCGTCTTAAATAAAATATTACCATTCTGTAAGCAAAACTTAATTTTCTGGCAGTGCCCCTCCCGAGAATAGACTCTGGATCCGCCCCTGGTAGGGACCCTGAGTAACCAGGAAAATATAAACCCATCTTCTTAATAAATGTGGCATAGGAGAAAAAGCTATTCCACTCTAAGGTGTGCAACTACCTAGAGGGAAAGGGGCTTTAAAAAAATATTCCAAACCTCACAGTATAAAAGTAGAAAAGCATCTATTTAGTACGTAATCATTGACATGTTTAAAAAATAGAATAAAACATATAATAGTACATTCACCACATGATAGCGATGCCACACAGATTGGGTCAAACGATTAGTTTCCAAAGCTAGACATACAATGTTTCATATAAAGGTCCCAACATGAACACGTTTCGCCCATCGGGGCTTCTTCAGGGAACATAAAAATGTATATCCTAAGTGAAAACAGAAAACCTACATGAAGTAAATCAGGGATCTCATTATGAAACATAATAACCATTAATGTTCATACAGTTTTAACTGTATTGGTGTTAGCAATGTTCAAAGGCTTACATGTAAGGATTCCTCAAGCAGCCAATCTGAAGCCAAAGAGGTGCAAGAAAATGGATAGGGAACCAACTGTTCCACTCAATTCGAGTTCAAAAAAGGGGATGGTTTATCAGGCATAAGCTACCAGGCAGGAGGGTCGTGTCAAGGGAGCATACCACAACCGCCAAACGAGGAATGGCAGCAGCAAGCAACAGCAGGTGAAGTGTTGAAGAACCACTGCTAGAATGCATACAAATGATATCAATAAACATTTACAAAAGGGAGGTCAGCAGCTATAAACATATAAGTATGCACAGTGCCCCACAGCTAGAATTGGTACAGGCCAAAAAGGCACAGACCTAGGTTGCCCTCTATCCCCCTTTATCTTGGAAATCAAACCACTTTCTAGATACCTATATTCAGCTGAAAACCAAACCCCTTTCTACATACTGTAAATTAATTTTGCTGAAAAAATGTAGTTCTGCAATACTGACACTCTTGACATTAAGTCAGCACTGTTTATAAATGGCGTGCACTTATTCACATCCAGACCACACCTGGTTCCTAACATACAAAACATTTTTTTGCAGAATGTAGTTCCTTCTTGGGATTACAAATTAATTTATTCAAAAGCGAGATATTACCCCTCACTTCCATTAAAGCTATAGTCTGGACACATCACACAAACCTCACTGTGACAGCGGGCTCTGCCTATCTAGAGGCAGAGCAAGCTGTGCCCATCCCCTCCCCAATCCGTTCCTCCAGTCAGCGCTGGAGGATCGGAGAGGGGAGGGGGGGAATCCCTGTGGGAAGTGGTAACTGACAGTCAACACTCTCTGCAGGGAGATGATCAGGAAGTGAGCGCGGGAGTGTATGTTTTCGCTCACTTCCAGATCCATAGAGATGATGTGTGACAGCTTCAATGTCACATGTCGACTCTAACTATGAAGATGAGTGTAAATCACTCACCTCATTGTTCTCCTTTAAATAAGCATAGCTGGTGCTATTCTATAAGAATCCCTAAGATCTTATACCTATTATAGCAGTGAAATAGACTTGCAAAGATAACACCAAAGGCTGGACAAATCCCTAGAGAAAAGTAATCAACACACCTAAAAATTACAGATGGCATCTTTCTCCTGCTTGTTCCATTTCGTAAATGTTTACTGGTTACTTACATGTTCTACCTCTTAGTTTCAAATGCCTTGCCCCTATACATTAAAGCTGAATTCCAGACAGATACAAAAGATCACATTATACATTTTTACATACAAAGTAGAATAATATTTAAATCTCTTTTTATATTTTCTCTAATTCACTGGCCAGTATAACTAAGACTCTGATAAGGTGGGTCAATATTGTCAGCCTATCTGGCTCTATTTCATTGCACAGTGCTGTCTTTCTAACAATGGAAGTTAACTGACAGAGGAGAAATCATAGCAAGCACAATAATTACCTCATCTGTGTACTGATGTTCCTTAATTGTCCAATTAGCTAGCAGAGGGCAAGTCACTCATCAAGTTGTATTGCTTAATTGCAGTAGATTACAATTACCTAAAAGACTTGGTCGTGCTGTTAAGCATGGGTGTCTGGATCACAAGACTGGCTAACCAGAATTACAGGTCTATTGGCAGATAGGTGTCAAAGATTTGAGAAGATCTTTTTTGTCAAAAGCAAATGGCAGGAGATTTTACAGAAGAATCTGGAAGTATATGGTCTTCAACAGAACAAATGAAGGCGCAGATGGAATTGGTTACTAATGTGTGGTCCTCTGAATTGTATGGCTGACAGCAGGTGGCAGTTTAAAGTGGACTGAGGCAAAGTATGAATTGGCAAGGTAGAGTCTTGAGCAGGTGACAAGCAAGGATGGTAGGGGATCAAGGAGAAAATCATGGCAGACAGAATACAGAAAAAAAGCTTAATGAGTCAAAGAATCATCCAGAAAGGAGCCAATTCATCACCAGAGAAGTATTTCAGATATTTACAGATACAGCTTTCCAGAATCACAGCTATATACACCTTTACTTAGTCATAGAGTCAGTATACTAAACTAGATCTATTTCTGGTGCCCACTTCTATCTGCAGCCTGTGTAGACCACAGTGTTAGATACCGGTATATATCAGTAGGGGGAACCGAAAGAACTGCATTTTGATTAATTCGGGAAGAAGGTGTGAGGCAGGAGAGCAGAGAGAATTAGCCATCTCTGATCTTTGGCAGCTTTAGAACCACAGTTACAGTAAGTTACACAAAGTTACAGTAAGACAAGGTCACATATGTGTTCCTGATGAGTATTTAACAGTTTAGCTGAAATTAAGCTTTATTTGTCCAACCCCACCTACATAGATACTGTTTACAATTATTCAATTAGGCACAACATTTTGATTTATGATTACAGTGCTAAACACTGTATTTCAATACAAACTGCTATGGTGCAAAAAACAAAACAGTTATGCAGTTATAGGTACCAGATAGGTCAGCACATAGTTTATTTTACTTTGAGACAATTTTTTTCCTTATAGTTGGCACATACAGTACCAATGAGCTTCTTATCAAGGGGAATATGCCGAAAATGAAGGGATAGAGGAAGGCTGTTGGGAGAACAAATTAAACAGTAATGAACAGAATAAAGCTTATTTTCTAACCATAATTGTAGGCTTCAACCTACTAATAAGCAAATTATCATAACTGCACATTTCAGCAGTCTGATCAAAAATCCTTTGATTCTAAATATCAGTGGTAGCTCTTTAGGCTTTAATGTCATAATAATTATAACTGTACCTTATTCTTGGCAGTTTTCATATGCTTTGCTTGGACTATTTAAGTTACCGAGGGACCCACAAGCAGGCCCAGGCTTAGCATGATCAGGGAAAACACTGTAAATGAATTTGCTTTCATGTCTTAAAAGTACAAAGCTTATCTTACATACTGTTTGGCATAAATATATGCACTGCAAAGAATTTACTTGAAGATTGTATCTCAGTTTGAGGGCCTTGCCCATTTTCTCTTTATTTATAAAATGTATTGGATTTAAATATATAATTCTTCTGCATATTTTTGTCTGTACCAGATCACATTTCAGAGATCTATATTAAATAAAATACAATTACATCTTTCACACCACTTAGGTAAATATTATTTTGTAAAGCAAACAGTTTATTAGTCCACTTATTAAGTGGTATTTATATGATATTAATGTACTCCTTACGCATTCCTTTATTCTTGTACAAGTGAATGAATTACACACTTTGGGAAATATATACATTTACTAGTACTTTTCAGTTATTGGTATAAATGTCTTTGTATTGTAAATACTAAAATATATTAAATGATGGGGTTTTTTTTTTAACAGTGAAGAAATCTACTGATAAAGTGTGGTCAGCAATACATTTAATACCAATTCACTTCATATAGCAAAGAGTGTTAAAGAAAAGAGTCTATGAAAGCAGAATAATTTACCAGTGTATTAGTGTTTAATACGTGCTTTGTAGGCCTTAGTGTTTCAGCTTCAATTCACACAAGAGACACCATCTGCATTCAGTTTGCATGTTCTTCCTATGTTTGCATGGGTTTACTGCAGGTGCTTAAGTATGCTCCAAGAATGCAACATTATGCTGTTAGATTAAGTTGCTAATCCCCAAAATTGGCTTTAGTGTACATAACTGTATGTCAGCAGTAGGATAATTGTACAATTATTTAGAAGCAGGGACAGAAAGGAATGGATCAGTGTTCTCTGTAAATCATATCAACTCTATATAAATGAGTGAAATTATATAAATCATCTGACCATGTTTTTAAAATAAACAAACTCATATCAGTGATTAACCTTCATTATCTCACCCATTTTCTATGTTTTTCAGAAGCATGCTCTAATGTCACAAGTCTTAAGTAGAGAGATATATTCAAAGTCAACTTGATGGTATTTTTTTCAATGTGAATCACTTTCTACAGCCCCTCCCCAAATGGGTCAAATTATGCTGGTTCCATACCATTCTGGTGGAGATTCCATTCAGGGTAGAGAAGGTAGGCAGGTATCTACAACTTCTGCAATAAGGCCCTCCTAATTTGATGAAGCAGGGAATTTGCTATGGGGAGTATCCAAATCAGAGGCATCTTATGCTGTCCATGGTTACAGAAAAAGGATGTATGTACACGTGTGCTTTTACATGCCACCATGTTGTATTGCAGTGTGGTGCACTTTAGGTGCTGCAAGCACACCAAGCTACATGCTTTGTCATAAACAGAAGGTTGATAGCTATAATATGTGAGCTTCGGCTGGTCAATACTTTTATTGTTGCAATGCAATGCAACACAATGGGGGTGATTTACTAACCTAAACACACGCACGCACCAGGTGAGTGTGATTTTCACACAGCAAAACGTATTTATCAACCAAAAAGTCTCTAAAAGCATATTTCCAGTAATGCCATATATGGAAAAAAATCATGCACATGATGCATATATAATGTTGCTTCACAGTTTAGACAAAAATGGTTAGCTCATGCATTTACATTCCTGCATTCATCAATGCAAGCAACACAGCATAGAGCTAATTTACACAACATCACCTTGCAATTAATGCAGGGCTTTGCACAACACACCTGCTGGGTGTGTACACACTACAAAGGTGTTTAGATTCCACCCATAGATCATGCTGGGAGGGAACACACTACAGAGGTGTATACATGTTCGTGGTGTGTTTATAAGGTTAGTAAATAAACCCCAATAACTCATACAAACACAAATGCATACACACTATAACAGAGTAAAATGAGCAACACTGGGAAGGAGTGTCATTACTGACACTTATATAAAACATATATGCTGGGAAAGGATGAGCCTTACTGACTTAAATTGCTCAGTTTGAAGCAAAAATGTTTTGTTAATGTTATTTTGGGTTCTGAATATCTTGCACATTACTATTCTGTTCAAGAAAATCCTGAAAATTTGCATTAAATCTGTGGTGTATTTAAAATAGTATACTACTCTTATGAATTTATTATGTGCACCTACAGTTAAGCACTATGGGAGCCACAAAAGTAAAAGGTGCTATAATATAGTTTTTGCAAACCTACTAAACCTCGTTATTGGTCAGTGAGTCTGCAATGGTGAGGCAACAGGGAAGCACAGGGAGAGGTAAGAGCAAGCCCTAATTTTAAGTGTAAATGTGCTATTTTCTTTAATTTGTGACCCATAATTTGGTCCTAGTTAGCTCAAGCAGCTGCCAACATATACTTCTGTAGGTGCCTAATATAAATGATTTAAGGCAGTATATTATATGTAAATACACCAAAGGTTTACGTTAACCTTGGAAGTGCTAGGCTAGTTAAAAGGATGCCTAATATTACAGACTAAACCATTTCATTTATTAAGGTTCACAGTAAAGGTCAGCTTCTTGCATATTTCTAACAAACTATTTAATATTTACCAACAAATTAATTTATCTTTTAAATGATGGCCCTGAAATTTCTTTTTAGTTTAATAGTTAGTACTTTGGAATAAATCCTTTTGTAAAGCAAGAAGATAACCTTTATTAGGTAATGGTGTGAATAGCAAAAATGTAATCTCCCAAAACTACAAAGTTTCTTCCTTAGGCTAGAATAAGTCAGTTGAATGTTTTTTAAAAAAAAGCCAGTTTAAACATATCCATATATCCAACATTTTTTTATATTCAGCCATTCTATTTATCAATGCCTTATAAAGTGGCTATTTTATTTTTTAAACAAATTCATATGATAAGTATGAACACACATTTCACAGAACTATCTGATAGATGCCTACATTTATAGCTTAGTGCTTAAGAACCACAACTGACACAGATGTAGGGAAACTTGCAAAGTATTGAGCGAGGTTTATTATTAAATCCTACGGTTGTTCCAAGTGCTTCAGTGCATTTTTTTTGCTCTGTGATTTTAAAAAAATAGATTTCTGATCTGGTGTTTTTGGTCTATTGAACAAATTAAGACACTCAGAAATGTTCTTTCCATTAGCCATTCTACCAATTAATAGCTTGGCAGGTCAATGTCACTCAGCCTGTCTTCCAATTCCCTTGTTGAGTGCCATCAATCGGCATGATCCCATTTTTGCATGACACTCTTAAGTACTAACAGACCAAGTGAGCTAAATTTCATACAAAATAAAATAATATTCTGTACATTAAATTGTTATTTTACGGATGGTGCATTACATGCACATACAATGGATATTGTGTTTCCACAGTAAACTAATTATTCAGTCTTATAATATCCCCTTTTCCTCTTTGCTAATTTATATTCACATTTTGAAGAAAGATTTATTCACAATCCTTTACATCTTTTCAATTTACAGGATTTTTGATTGGGTTGTAAAGTAAATATTTATTGGGATTGCAGCTTTGTTGGAAATTGTGCAGCATTTGAAGAAATCAACACACAAACATTGTTCTTTTTTATAATTATTTCAGCAATTATTGTAATTTTAAATTAATCTATTTCAATCCCTAGTTGTTATGTAACAGGGTTATTCACAAAGCTGCTGAGGGCAGCCCCGTGAATAACCCACCCAAAAGTGAAGTGAGCTTAATGCTGTTCAGCTATTCACTTCAGGCTTGTACGGCTGATTTCAGCTGTACATTGGCTGAAATCAGCCATACATTGGTTGGCTTTGGCTGCACTTCGGTCAGCCGAACATGCTCTGCATGATCGGGCTGAGTCCAAGTGCAGAAGGACTTTGACTCAGCCGATTCAACATCTTAATGTCCATTAAGGCCAAACCCCAGGCAGATATAAAACAAAACTCAGTATAATTTTGTTGTGTATTCATTAAAAAAAATATTGAATGTATCATCACAAATAACTAACAGTATCGGAGTCTGACTTGATATCAGTGTCCTCCAATCCTCTGTGCAACAGGTCATCATATGGGAAGGCATAGTAAACACTTTAAACAAAGCAAGGTTTCATGCTGTCTGGCTGGGGTGCCCAGATAAAAAGACTCGCTGAATATAATTACAAGAATTGGCAAGAAATTGGCAAGAAAAACAGTTCATCTATTTGTATTTAAATTCTTTAGCGGTTTGTGTCAAGTACAGCACTAAGCATACAGTAGGTGATTATTGAAATAAATTAATTTACAGAACAAAAACATTACTATTGGAAAATACATGTAGTCACTGGGGTTGATTTACTAAAGGAGTATAGGCTGTCCACTTAGCAAAGTGAATTTTCACTTTGCAAAGCAATTTTCCCTTAGCTTTGTGAGTGAGGTGAAGTTCTTGCTGACTTAAATTATCTGATCATGTGGAAGCAAAATTCCTGTGTTTTTATTTTTCTTGTATGGGTTTGAATATTCTTTGCAAGGTGATTTGTTCCCATATTCACTGAGCTAAGTGAAAATTCACATCCAAAGTGGGAATTCACTTTGATTAAAGCTCCTTCTCAAGCTTCTATTCTTCTCAAGCATGTATACTTCTTAAAATATGATGCCTTGTTAAAGGGAGAATACATCATTGGCAACATATTCAAAGCTGAACTCCAGTCTAAATACACATTTACAAAGCATGTGAGCTGTTTTACCTGACAAAGAATTGGTATTTCTGCCCACCCAGTCCTGAGATTTACATAACTCTACAAACAGCATAGCCACAACGGTGAGCTGATGTTTCTCTGCTGCAGTTTGTCAATACAGCTTGGACACCTTACCACCTCCAGCCTATGATTAAACAGTAAAGGAACAGCAGTAAACTGATGAACGCATCTCTCTGCTCACTCTACTTTGTCCACTTGTCAGAAAGTTCTTTGTCAGCACAGGTGAAGCACTACAGAACACCTGACTGAGTATGACCTACTAGTATGGCCTCTGGCACTCACAATCTGAGTTTTGCTGTGCAGGGGACTACATAAGGCTGGTATCCTTTCAAATGTGGGTACTTAAACTAACTAATTTTAACATTTAAATTTACATTGATTTTTAATAAATGCATACTTTAATTTTGTTGTTTTTTTATATCTTCTTTTGGTCAGCCTTTAGTTTTTAACAGTGAAAAAACATTATACGTTAGCAGTCACCTGCTAAATAAATGTAACTTTTTTTGCCTTTTTTATATACTATATGAAAATATGTGCAAAACGAGTACAGAGACTTTTCAGGAAAACTCTATATGTAGGCAAAACTGTTTAAATTTGCCATTAAAATAACTGTAAAATAGTATTTTTCACATTTTAAAAATAGCCCCTATATCTTTTTAATGGTTAAATTCAGAGGCGGCTCTTTAATTAGGCAAATTAGGCAGTCGCCCCCTCAGAGCCCTGGTGGGACCCCACAGAACTCTGCTACCCTGGTGAGGCCCCTCTCTGCGGGGTCTCACCAGCCTGGTTAAACCCCACAGAGCCCTGGTGAGACCCAACAGGCCTGAGTGGGGCCTCATGTTTAGGTTTTGCCTAAGGCCTCGCAAACTCTAGAGCCGCCTCTGGTTAAATTATATTAAATTTCAGTATTAAACGGACTGTCCAGGCTTTGATTGCCAACGTGGTACACATTAGAAATTAAAGTAGTCTCAGCCAAGACACACATTATCCCTTACAAGAAAGACTGTGAAAAAAATCTGTGTTTTTAAAGCAAATTTATAGCATACACCTATATACATA
>NW_017306401.1:954777-977376 GCF_000935625.1 Nanorana parkeri | reverse complement strand
AGTTTTTTAGGTTTCAAAAAGGCTTTTCTACAATACAGGTAAATTGGTAAGCAGCACTATAGAGGTACTGTATATGGCAGTTATTAGAGAGAAGTAAATCAGTCTTCCAGGTCTGTGATTCAGTCAAAAACAGAAATGAGGAAAACATTGGAAGTCTTTTGAGCGCTTCGTGCCAAAATCTCAGTGTAAGCTTAACATTGGAGTGACATCTGGGAGGTTCTTCATTCTGCTTTGCAGTCATCACACACTCTCTGTATTACCCTTTATTTACCAACTCTTTACATACAAAGATTTCAGGAACACATTTCCCGGTGTCTGCTTGCTCACGTTCCTCAACAGTCAATCTCACTGTTGTTCGGAATTTCTATCACATTGCTAGTTTGTTAACATTTCTTACTCATCGACTTCATCACACTTCAATATATCAACATTGTTGCGCAGAGTCTTCACTAAAGCGCTTTTCATTTTTAGTCGTCTTTACTATCAAGCATCTTTTGCAGCAGTGCGGATCTAAACCTTGACTGTTACTAGTCAAAACAGCTTCTTAGTTTTCACTTATTATCATCCTTAGTGTATCATAGTGTATTGCAGTTTCACCGCAGTGGCTATGTCTTTCATTATTTTAATTCACTTGTAAACCTGGTCTTGCCATATAGTCACTGACAGATATTTTTTTAATCAATTGGCAGTGTTGGCCAGTTAGCATCTTACTAATACTCCAGCCTTTCTTAAATGGCTGTAGGTAAATTGGCAACTAATTCCAGGCAGGTTAGGTCTGAGGTCTGTTCGTAAATGCCTGGGGTGCCTTAATTACCCCAAGCCAAAAGTTATAATCTTAAAAAAAAAAAGGAGCTAAGGTTTTGGCAATTGAAGATATAGCTAATATCTAGTTGTTGCAGACAGATAGTGGCCTCCTTAAAAAGTTTTTTTGATCCCTCATATGTAGGCACCACAGGTTAACTATTGGTTCACACATTGGTAAGCCTGTCCTTTCTGTGAAATCCTCAGGATCCCCACCCCTGCTGCCTCTTTCCCTATCCCAACATCTGTTTAAATTTTATTATCCATTATATTGATACACTGGATACCAGTGTTTTCACATGCTAAAATGTGGACTGGAGTCAGCTGATAGATTTACTCACTAATTAGCTCACGTACAATTTAAACTGTTGGACTAATGTTTAGGTAACTTATCAACTGCTGATACTAGCAGGGTTATTCACAAAAGGGTGAAGCGTTTGGAGGAGGCAGGAGAAGTGAACAATCTAGGACAAAATAGCTGATTTGGAAAAATTCTCCAATTCAGCTCACTTTCCAAATCAGCTATTTTGGCCTAGATTGTTCCCTTCTCCAAACTCTTCACCCTTTTGTGTATAACCCTGTATGTTTTTTCCACAGTATGTACTGTGTGTGTGTACTGTTGCTGTAATCATTTTAACCTTGTATACGGACCGATACCCGCTCATAGACAAACATGTGCAATGGAACACCTTTCTGTCTTTGGAACCGATGGCAGGGCACAAAAAAAAATAAACCCCAGCACTAAAATTCAAAGTACTCAAGCACCGTTGGGGGTAAAAAATGGATGTAAACCCACCCACTAAAATCTTATATGAGCTTTAAAATAAAAATGTCACATATTTTAATTATCAGCCTATTTTTATTTAAATTGCAAGCTTTCATTAAAATGTTTGGACAATTTGGGGATGATTTATAAATCATCCATCCAGCAATATGCTGGGCGTGTACTGTTAGCAAGGCATTCTAACCACTAGATGAAGCCAAGGTGTATAGGAAATTCCTTCGCTCCTTCACTCCATCTAGTGGCGGTAATGTCATGTGAAAGGCATTTACCTACAATTGTGTTTTTTTGTGTTTTCTTTACAAACACATATACAACAAGGTTTTTGTAACATGTATCTTGTAAACCTGATGTGTGCTACTCCTGTATAAAACCCCAAATTGTGTTTAGCTGCATCTTTTAAGTAAAACAACATCCCCAATGTATGCCATGGACACTGTTTTGTAAAGTGACAGTGCCATTTAAGAGACCTGGTCATTCAAGCTTTTCACGTGTTAATTTTCTGATGTGATGTGTGCCACTTTAAAAAAAAAACACCAAATTATGCTCAGTTACACCTCGGTAAAACAACACTCCCAATGTATGTCATTGGCACTGTTTGGTATAAAAAAAAACAGGCCATTTCTTTTTTTCAGGTGTGAATTTTTATAGATGGATTTGATGGTGCTTTGTCTCCTTTTGGGGCATCTTAACAGTTTGACAGTTAAAAATTACACCACAAAGGCCTACCATTTGTGATAGTGGACACTCCAGGGTATCTCATGGGGCATATATTGTGGTGCCTGTTTGACACCTCTGAGTCAGCTGTCAGAATTCTGTAAGCTTCTTCAGCACCACTGAACTTCCTAAGTATTTAAAACTTTTTACAGGAGAACACAACTTAACACGAACTTTACACTTTTTTTTTTAAATAACCTTAAAATGAAACGGCAGAATTTTAAAAGCCTTGTTACCCCATATGACACTGAAAACATTTGTTTTCACTGTGATATTCTTTGAAACAATTGCCTATGCACAGGTCAGGCTGAGATGGGCAATCAAGACAGCAGAAGCTTATCTCTGTCCTTATTTCCCTCTTATAACATACCCTACATCTTTTGTGTGGAGCTTTTTTTCTGGGGTTGGTAGAATCATGTTGCAGAAGTGAGCTGCCTCAGTTCTCACTCTTTCTAGGTCAACTGATATGTCCCTGTGGCACTCCACCAGTAGCCCTGAAATTAGCTGAAGTTGGAACATTATGAACGTCCCTTTTCCTTTAGCATTTGCCTTTTGATTGAGAATGAAGGCATTGTGTATTTCCATTTGCATTAATTAAATGCCCTCTTTTTATACCAGGAATGGGTCTTTCTCATCACCAGGTATGGCTGCAGTAGCTGATGTAAGAGATCTATTCCGCCCATGTGCTTGTTATATTGTTGAATGCAGGCTGGGACTCTTTTTCTTTGCTGGCTGCCATGTACTGTGACCTCGCTTGTGTGTTCATTATGTATAGTTGTTGATAATGAACACTTCTTTTTTTATCTTTATACTTTATGGCCAGCTGCTCTTCCTGGCACAAAGCAGCCATTTCCCCCTTTTTCTCCTTTTTGGCAACCAACCTCCTGTGGAAAATCTTTATGAGCAGAATAAAATTTTTACAAGTGGGATGTTGTTGTAGTAGTTGTCTCGGTAGTTGATACCCTTTGTTTAGCAAGGGCGTCATGAGATCCCAGACAACTTTGTCAAGTGTCCCTATGTGATTTTGACAAAATGGGGGATCAAGGTGGCTGTCCTTTCCCTCATAAATATGTACAGTGGATATAGCCACTGCTACTTTCACATAGCTTATAAAGGTTAATTCTATACCTTGATTTAAAATGGAATGACCTGAATCTAGGCACAGGATGCCACACCCCTGGAAGGTAGTATAGCAAAAAACAGAAAGCTGGGGTTTTTTGGGCAGCCGACTGACAACTTTCAGACCAAACGTTGTTTAGAAAAATGTTAATTTATTTAATATGGTTAAAAAAGTGAGGATAATTTCATAAAATTTGACAACATGATTCCCCTATAAGCTCTCTCCACAATTATTAAGTTCTTCATACATAAGATTGCACTCAGGAAATTAGAAAATGAGACATGATTGGTTAACATGGTAAACAGAGAATTTCATAGACAAAATACATGATTGGTATAACAGAATGGTGTTGGAGGAGCTTGATTTTCTCAATGTGACGTTTCGCGCTGAATAGCGCTTCTTCAGGAGAAGGAGAGGGAGGTTGTCTATACAATTTAAGAAAAATATATGGATAATATAAACATAATTCAACTTGCAGCACAGCCACTTAGATTCATCTAGTGGTATAATAAACAGGTGAGTATGCCACCTACCCTTGAAGTCTGTGTGCGTCCCAATGGTTCAACCCGGCTCAAACAATAAGATGGTGAGTATTGGAGCATAGAGAGGGGGGCAAGGGAGAGGGAGGAAGGAAGGGTGGAGTCCCTGAACCTCAGCAGAGGCAGACCGAATCAAGAGATGACAGAGATAACCTTTTAAAAAAACGAAACAAAAAATAGAGGAAACCAATTAGGGCCTAAAAAAGAAATGACAGAAACTAGGTGTAAGTGGGAGCAACACGCAGTACCATGCTGTCCTTACTGGACATAGTGGTTTAAACGGGTACATACCAGTACTAGTAGATGGTTGGAAGTAGATTCAAGAGTATTGTATTCCCCGGTCAACGCCGTGGGATGTCCGTTCTTCTCTCAATAACGAGCCCCCAGCAGCTACCGCAGCCCTCTCAGGCTGCACACTGACGCTGGGGGCTTGCGTGGGTGCTTGTAACGGCAACTCCCCTGGTGACGTCATGACGTCGTCACCTGGTCCAGAACGGGAACCGTCCCTCATGCGAGACGCCAAGGGAGCATGGTAGAATATCTGGCGCTCTAAAAGGTGGTATAATCGGTGGATAACATTAGGGGGTCGTTTCTGGTTGGTGGAGGCCAGCACCCTGTCTGCCAGTGCCTACGACCGGGGTCCCCATCTCAAAGTGCTCAAGTGAGGGATGAAAAAGAGACTGGAAAGAGGAAGGGGAGGAGGATGTCAATGAGAAAAGGGAAGGAAAGATGAGGTGGGAGATGAAAGATGCCTACTCGGCACGGGGGGAAAGAGGGTATGAATAGAAGAAAGGGAGAGACGGGGGAGCATGGGAGGCATACATAGTGAACCTTGGAAATATAGGGCAATCCGAATGGTGAAACCCATCCTGAAAAAAGAGGATTGGGGGTCCAACATAAGGGTCGCACCGCAGAATTCCACAGATAAATTACATTACATTTGTAGTAGCTCTTGGGAGACATACAGAGGTATAGATCGAACATTACATGATATAGACTATGAATCTAACACCTCAATTTTATTATATTCTTTGTATTTTAATTTATTTCATAGATTGATACAAACAATAAAATTGGATCCAGATTGACATAGCATCCTTGGATAATAAAGATTTGTGGAGTACAGAGACTTGGATTAATAAATCAATTAATAGATATGACAGAATATACAGGAAATACCCTATAGGATATGTATATATGAGGATATGCACATAAAGGGGGTATATCTAGAGAAGGGGGGATTATATTAGTAGGGGAGAAATCCCTGAAGTGCGACGCGGTTCATGTGCCGAAGTCCACCCAAAGGGGGGGGGGTGGACGATCGCACCATGAGTGTGTCACATTCCGTGGATTCGTTCCCCAAGATTAAATATATAGTTTGGAGACCAAACAATGATTACCAATGCAAGGCGTATGATAACTGCCAGATTATCGTATTGATAAAGAAGGCAGAGTGGATGCCATCCTCGGGGTATATGTGGCCCAGGGAAAGGGGGAGAAGAAGGGGGGAAGGCATTTTCCACACTTGATTAAATCAATGGATCGTGGCACAGTCCAACCAATGGATCCCATCAAAGGAAGGGATGGGAACCAATGTATGGAGTTCGCCGCAGCCCACAGATCAATAACTCCCAAAAAGAATGAAAATATATATATATATATATACCTCTTCATACCCACTGGTGTGGCTGGTAACAGCGGCACAGTCCAAACAGTGAAGTCCATCTGATTAGAGATGGAGAACACTGTTTGAAGTGCACCACAGCCCATGAGTCATTGGAACCAACGGAGAGAGATCCCTCGTCTGTGCGTGAAGAGTGTGTCGTTAATATCACATAATGAAAATGAGAAAGAGGGGGATACCGTAATGGATAAGTATAGATTATCAGGGCTATGCAATGGTTATCAATGCATTGCGTGTAATGACTGCCAGATTGGCATGTTGATAAAAGACAGAATAAATGCCATCCTCTAGGTATATGTAGCCCAGGGAAAGGAAAAAGGGGGGAGCATTTCCCACACTAAATAAGATCGATGGATCGTGGCGCAGTCCAACCAGTGGATCCCATCTAAGGGGATGGGGACCAATGTATGGAGTGCGCCGCATCCCACACAACAATGACACCCAGAAGGGGCGGAAAACATATAACATATACCTTTCCCACACCCCCTGGCTCGACTGACGACAACGGCACAGTCCAAAAAGTGAAATCCACTCAAGTGGAGATGGAGAACACTTTTCGAAGTGCGCCACAGCCCATTAGTCAGTTGATCCAGCGGAAAGAGTATATAATTAACTTCCTACGATGATGGTGGGAAGGAGGAGAAAGTATCGTGATGGCAGGGGCACACCATGCAGAACCACCATTGACTGCCCAGTGTTTAGAGCCTGGACCTAGTTGTTTGATGTAGTAATAGACTGATTGGATACCTAATGATTAAATAATAATTTTGTATTTGTTTGTTATTAGTTACTTTTATTTTTATTTGTTTGTTTGTTGGTAAAGTGCCTTCAAATAACACCCATTTAGGCCTTGAATGTAGGGATTGTACGTGTCGAATGTATATCTTTATAAGAAAGGCCTAAAACTTAAGTTTTCATTAAGTCCAGGTGATTGGGTGGCCCGTAATCGATAGATCCACTGGGTTTCTCTTTGGAGTATGATCTTATCCCAGTCACCACCGCGTGTGTCTTCCATTACGTGTTCTAGGCCGAAAAAAAGTAAAGTAGTTGAATCAAAGTTGTGATACAGTCCCACATGTCGACTTATTGGAGTTGTCATTTTGCCGTTTGACGATAAATAGATATGATCTTGTATCCGTTTGCAGAGAGGACGTATTGTTTTACCCACATAGAAAGCATCATATCGGCAAGTCATCAAATATATCACTCCCTTGGTTTGACAGTTTATATGGTCTTTGGGATACCAGGTTTGACCATTGGGAAGCGTGACCGATTTGCCCTGTTTAATATGTTTGCAAAAATTGCAGTGACCACAGCAATTTCCCTTGCAAGTTCCAGCAAGTTCCCTTGCAGGTTTGCTCATTACTCTCGTTTTCCCGATAATGGCTACATACTAGTTGGTCCCGTAAGGATCGTGGGCGTCGATAGATAATTTCTGGTTCAGCTTTGATATATTTGCACACTATCGGGTCTTGTGATAGTAAGTGCCAATGCTTTCCTATGGTTCGCTTTACTTGGTCATATTGCTCCGAGTACCTCGTAATGAATTTGACCGTTGGCATTTGTTGATCTCTGGCCCTTTTTTTTTTTTTATCGGATGTGTATATTAAGCTGTCACGTGTTTGAATTTTTGCTCGTTGATAAGCCTTCTTTAGAACCCGTCTACTGTAGCCCCTCAGTAAGAGGCGGTCCCTCAGTTTGGACGCCTCTTCCTCGAAGAGGTGGTCGACTGAACAGATTCGTCTAAGGCCATATGGGATACTTCTTTTAAGCGGAGTGGGGTGTGCACTTGTGGCATGTAGAATGGTGTTTCCTGCCGTTGTCTTTCTAAAAAGACCTGTGAAGATCGACCCGTCACTCTCTACTCCTACTTTCACATCCAGGAATGGGATGGATTTTTTATGACATTCCATCGTAAATTTGAGGTTAAAGCTGTTTATTTGTAAGTGCTCCATGAAGATATCTAGTTCACCTCTAGAGCCCATCCATATCATGAACACGTCATCTATAAATCTGAGCCATGTTAGGATGCACTCAGAGTAGCCATGGGCCTCAAGGTCATGGAACAGTGTCCATGGAGGTAATGGGAGCTTTTAAAGGTGAAGACATTGTGTGTCAAAATAAACGATAGAAGCTCTAATATAAAAGGCATTGTAAACCGTGGATGCATTGGTTCTTTCATCTAGAAATTGTCCAACAATTTCAATGCCCTTTTTGTGGGGAATGCTGCTGTATAGTGCCTCCACATCGATTGTCACTAGCCAGGAATCGGGTGGAATCATGATTCCATCTATGTTCTTTAGGAGGTCAGAGGTATCTTTAAGGTATGATGGTAGGGAGATCACATGAGGTCTGAGATGTTGATCGACCATGCGACTCGCCAGTTCAGTGAGGCTGCCTGCCCCTGAAATGATAGGTTTGCCCGTGGGGGCCGTTAGGCTTTTGTGAGTCTTTGGGAGACAGTAAAATGTAGGCATGCTGGGAAATTTTACATCTAAGTATTCATATCTGGACCTAGTTGTTTGATGTAGTAATAGACTGATTGGATACCTAATGATTAAATAATAATTTTGTATTTGTTTGTTATTAGTTACTTTTATTTTTATTTGTTTGTTTGTTGGTAAAGTGCCTTCAAATAACACCCATTTAGGCCTTGAATGTAGGGATTGTACGTGTCGAATGTATATCTTTATAAGAAAGGCCTAAAACTTAAGTTTTCATTAAGTCCAGGTGATTGGGTGGCCCGTAATCGATAGATCCACTGGGTTTCTCTTTGGAGTATGATCTTATCCCAGTCACCACCGCGTGTGTCTTCCATTACGTGTTCTAGGCCGAAAAAAAGTAAAGTAGTTGAATCAAAGTTGTGATACAGTCCCACATGTCGACTTATTGGAGTTGTCATTTTGCCGTTTGACGATAAATAGATATGATCTTGTATCCGTTTGCAGAGAGGACGTATTGTTTTACCCACATAGAAAGCATCATATCGGCAAGTCATCAAATATATCACTCCCTTGGTTTGACAGTTTATATGGTCTTTGGGATACCAGGTTTGACCATTGGGAAGCGTGACCGATTTGCCCTGTTTAATATGTTTGCAAAAATTGCAGTGACCACAGCAATTTCCCTTGCAAGTTCCAGCAAGTTCCCTTGCAGGTTTGCTCATTACTCTCGTTTTCCCGATAATGGCTACATACTAGTTGGTCCCGTAAGGATCGTGGGCGTCGATAGATAATTTCTGGTTCAGCTTTGATATATTTGCACACTATCGGGTCTTGTGATAGTAAGTGCCAATGCTTTCCTATGGTTCGCTTTACTTGGTCATATTGCTCCGAGTACCTCGTAATGAATTTGACCGTTGGCATTTGTTGATCTCTGGCCCTTTTTTTTTTTTTATCGGATGTGTATATTAAGCTGTCACGTGTTTGAATTTTTGCTCGTTGATAAGCCTTCTTTAGAACCCGTCTACTGTAGCCCCTCAGTAAGAGGCGGTCCCTCAGTTTGGACGCCTCTTCCTCGAAGAGGTGGTCGACTGAACAGATTCGTCTAAGGCCATATGGGATACTTCTTTTAAGCGGAGTGGGGTGTGCACTTGTGGCATGTAGAATGGTGTTTCCTGCCGTTGTCTTTCTAAAAAGACCTGTGAAGATCGACCCGTCACTCTCTACTCCTACTTTCACATCCAGGAATGGGATGGATTTTTTATGACATTCCATCGTAAATTTGAGGTTAAAGCTGTTTATTTGTAAGTGCTCCATGAAGATATCTAGTTCACCTCTAGAGCCCATCCATATCATGAACACGTCATCTATAAATCTGAGCCATGTTAGGATGCACTCAGAGTAGCCATGGGCCTCAAGGTCATGGAACAGTGTCCATGGAGGTAATGGGAGCTTTTAAAGGTGAAGACATTGTGTGTCAAAATAAACGATAGAAGCTCTAATATAAAAGGCATTGTAAACCGTGGATGCATTGGTTCTTTCATCTAGAAATTGTCCAACAATTTCAATGCCCTTTTTGTGGGGAATGCTGCTGTATAGTGCCTCCACATCGATTGTCACTAGCCAGGAATCGGGTGGAATCATGATTCCATCTATGTTCTTTAGGAGGTCAGAGGTATCTTTGAGGTATGATGGTAGGGAGATCACATGAGGTCTGAGATGTTGATCGACCATGCGACTCGCCAGTTCAGTGAGGCTGCCTGCCCCTGAAATGGTAATGATAGGTCTGCCCGTGGGGGCCGTTAGGCTTTTGTGAGTCTTTGGGAGACAATAAAATGTAGGCATGCCGGGAAATTTTACATCTAAGTATTCATAGGTTTGTTTGTTGATTAAATCATTTTTAAATGCCTGGTAGATTATTGTTTTATACTCCGCATGGAACTGTCTCTACGTTAATTCGTAAATACCATTCTGAGTTGGAAAGAATTTTGACACACATTGCCTCATACTGAGTTTTGTTAAGTACCACTACATTACCCCCTTTGTCTGACGGTTTTATGATGATATCCTCCATGGTAGATAAGCTGTTTAGGGCCTCTTTTAATGGTTCAGGTAGATTCGTAGTTAAAGAATGATTAGATAAAGCCTCAATATCTTTGATGGTATTTTGGAGGAAGGCCCAAATATGTGGGTTAGATTGTATGGCTGGGAATTTGGTAGATTTCTTTTTGAAAGTTATAGATTGATCCACTGTTATTACTGACTGACTGGCCTCATCCTGTGCAGCATCGAACTTGGTTACCTCCTCCAATAGTTGCATAAGGTCCCTCAGAGCCCTGAAGTCCTGCATGGTGTACCCCTCCCACCTCGACTGCTCAATTCTCAGCTGGTTAGCACTGATAGTCTTCCGGTCATACATGACCTTGAATAATAGGTTCCGTGCGAACATGTGTAAATCCTTCACTAATTCAAAATGCTTGAAATTATCTGTTGGACAAAAGGGGGTGGCCAGAAAGGTTGATTATTTCCAGTTGGTTCTGGTTACAAAGGAGTCCAGGTTTCCCGTCTTCCTGGTCTCCAGTGTTCCCCCTAAAAAATGGGCAGGAGTAGTTCCCAGATGACTGGTATTAGATAAAGGAGGATTGTGATCCCTGGAGTTTCGTGCATCCTCATAGCGTGTTGTATTTGAAGTATTGTCATTCCCTTGTGCATATGAACGTGGAAAAGTTGATGTATGGGTTGTAGCCCTGGGTGTCAATGGAGGAGGTTCCACCCTGGGTGTAGGCAACGAAGATTCAGGTAGTGCATAAATGTCTTCAAGGCCTTTATGTGTTTTCCCTGATTGGGAACCGTATTGGGTGGGTGAGAATTCCTTCCATTTTTGGGTCCCTTCACCTGGGTTAGAACCTCTCCCCTTGATGTTTCTGCGTGACCCTTGTGATAAATTAGGTTTGTATTGCCTTTTAGTTTTATGAGAGAAAGAAGGAAATGATGAGGAGTCTGAGTCAAAACCCTCTTCTCGGTCTGAATGTGGTGGGGGTCGGTGACCTCCTGGTTTACGGTTAGATTGTATGGCCCAATTATAGGCCTGACCTAAAGTATAGGAAAGTTTATGCCTCTGAAATTTTTTGTCCTTGTTTGTAACTAGATCTTTACTAAAGGTTTATATATGATCACGGAGCTCTTTCTCCTGTTTTGGAAATGAGGAAAAGTTTTTTTCCATTGTTGATGATGCTGCAAACAAGGATTTTATTTCTCCTTCTAAATTTGTGAGTTCAAAGTTGTAATGGTCAATCAACAGTTGTACCATCCGTGATGAACATTCCTGTAAATCGGTTTCCCATTTTTCCTTTAATTTCTCATCCACATGTCTAATCTGGGGGAATATTTGGATGAGTAGTCCCCAGGGAACTATTCCATCCGCTATGTATCGTTCAAATAATTTTTTATGCCAAAATATGGCTGACCTTCTTTCCAGAAGTCTTCTAAGTTTTAGGAAAAATAAATTACCATCACATTCCTGTGTGGTTTGTTCATAATGAGTCTCCTGTACTTTCGGCCATAGTTCAGATAGTTCAAAAACACTATTATAGTAGTAGTATTGGTAAGGTTTTTAAATTTCTAACAGATAATTCAAAAATAATAATTGGGTTGAAAGTTGTCAATGCTTCGATATAGGTCAGAAAGAAAGGTGTTTGCCACCGGAGAATAAATTGATTTAAAATGGAATGACTTGAATCTAGGCACAGGATGCCACACCCCTGGAAGGTAGTATAGCAAAAAACAGAAAGCTGGGGTTTTTTGGGCAGCCGACTGACAACTTTCAGACCAAACGTTGTTTAGAAAAATGTTAATTTATTTAATATGATTAAAAAAGTGAGGATAATTTCATAAAATTTGACAACATGATTCCCCTATAAGCTCTCTCCACAATTATTAAGTTCTTCATACATAAGATTGCACTCAGGAAATTAGAAAATGAGACATGATTGGTTAACATGGTAAACAGAGAATTTCATAGACAAAATACATGATTGGTATAACAGAATGGTGTTGGAGGAGCTTGATTTTCTCAACGTGACGTTTCGCGCTGAATAGCGCTTCTTCAGGAGAAGGAGAGGGAGGTTGTCTATACAATTTAAGAAAAATATATAGATAATATAAACATAATTCAACTTGCAGCACAGCCACTTAGATTCATCTAGTGGTATAATAAACAGGTGAGTATGTCACCTACCCTTGAAGTCTGTGTGCGTCCCAATGGTTCAACCCGGCTCAAACAATAAGATGGTTTTTTTTTTTTTTATCGGATGTGTATATTAAGCTGTCACGTGTTTGAATTTTTGCTCGTTGATAAGCCTTCTTTAGAACCCGTCTACTGTAGCCCCTCAGTAAGAGGCGGTCCCTCAGTTTGGACGCCTCTTCCTCGAAGAGGTGGTCGACTGAACAGATTCGTCTAAGGCCATATGGGATACTTCTTTTAAGCGGAGTGGGGTGTGCACTTGTGGCATGTAGAATGGTGTTTCCTGCCGTTGTCTTTCTAAAAAGACCTGTGAAGATCGACCCGTCACTCTCTACTCCTACTTTCACATCCAGGAATGGGATGGATTTTTTATGACATTCCATCGTAAATTTGAGGTTAAAGCTGTTTATTTGTAAGTGCTCCATGAAGATATCTAGTTCACCTCTAGAGCCCATCCATATCATGAACACGTCATCTATAAATCTGAGCCATGTTAGGATGCACTCAGAGTAGCCATGGGCCTCAAGGTCATGGAACAGTGTCCATGGAGGTAATGGGAGCTTTTAAAGGTGAAGACATTGTGTGTCAAAATAAACGATAGAAGCTCTAATATAAAAGGCATTGTAAACCGTGGATGCATTGGTTCTTTCATCTAGAAATTGTCCAACAATTTCAATGCCCTTTTTGTGGGGAATGCTGCTGTATAGTGCCTCCACATCGATTGTCACTAGCCAGGAATCGGGTGGAATCATGATTCCATCTATGTTCTTTAGGAGGTCAGAGGTATCTTTAAGGTATGATGGTAGGGAGATCACATGAGGTCTGAGATGTTGATCGACCATGCGACTCGCCAGTTCAGTGAGGCTGCCTACCCCTGAAATGATAGGTTTGCCCGTGGGGGCCGTTAGGCTTTTGTGAGTCTTTGGGAGACAGTAAAATGTAGGCATGCTGGGAAATTTTACATCTAAGTATTCATAGGTTTGTTTGTTGATTAAATCATTGTTAAATGCCTGGTAGATTATTGTTTTATACTCCGCATGGAACGACTTAACTGTCTCTACGTTAATTCGTAAATACCATTCTGAGTTGGAAAGAATTTTGACACACATTGCCTCATACTGAGTTTTGTTAAGTACCACTACATTACCCCCTTTGTCTGACGGTTTTATGATGATATCCTCCATGGTAGATAAGCTGTTTAGGGCCTCTTTTAATGGTTCAGGTAGATTCGTAGTTAAAGAATGATTAGATAAAGCCTCAATATCTTTGATGGTATTTTGGAGGAAGGCCCAAATATGTGGGTTAGATTGTATGGCTGGGAATTTGGTAGATTTCTTTTTGAAAGTTATAGATTGATCCACTGTTATTACCCCAGACTGACTGGCCTCATCCTGTGCAGCATCGAACGTGGTTCCCTCCTCCAATAGTTGCATAAGGTCCCTCAGAGCCCTGAAGTCCTGCATGGTGTACCCCTCCCACCTTGACTGCTCAATTCTCAGCTGGTTAGCACTGACAGTCTTCCGGTCATACATGACCTTGAATAATAGGTTCCGTGCGAACATGTGTAAATCCTTCACTAATTCAAAATGCTTGAAATTATCTGTTGGACAAAAGCTCAGACCAAGTTGTAACACCTTGATCTGATTTTCATTTAGGGGGTGGCCAGAAAGGTTGATTATTTCCAGTTGGTTCTGGTTACAAAGGAGTCCAGGTTTCCCAGATTTCCCCAGATTTTTTATTGCTATGTTTTTAGAGTGTATATGGTAGACACTGACTGCTTCCATTCTTGAGAAGAGCAGTCTGGTCTATTCAGTGAATGGTGGTAAGTGGGAGTGTTTTCTGATTATAGATGTGACTATATATATGTGATCCAGAACGTCAGATGCTCCTGATCCCTGATGAAATCACGCTGGACGTAATGCGCATAGGGCGGAGCATTTGACGTTACATTGATCTCTACGACTGACAGCCGCAGTCATTTGAAACTCTTGCACATACTCTTAAGAGAGAGTCCATGCTATGTTACCACTGCTTTTCTGTGAGTAATTTTCTTTTAATAAATCATACTCTGTTTGGATGGTACGCGCTATGGTGTTTGCTTTCTTTTTTCGGTCAACACGATCCTGGCATTGACACCTTATACTGAGGAGGCCTATAGATCGATAAAGATCGGAGGCTAGTGCTTTCCTATTTAAGAAGTGTTGCACAGATCTGTTTGTTGGTCTGATTACACCATTGGAGGACATCTGTGAGCGATTGGAGCTGAGGGCCCCCTCCCCTGGTTAAGAAGGGAATTGCCTGGTTTGACCTCTTGCTGGGGTCTATCAATAAGGTGAGCACCCCTATATCTGGTGTGGTGCACGTGGTGCATTTGGTGAAGGAACAAGAAATATTCATCACTATTGCTATATTTGGACATTTTTGCAGATTTATGAAGATTGAAAGACTTTACACCTGATTGATTTTTTTCACTGACATTTGTTTGAGTCACTGTTTTTTTATACTCTTTATATCTGATCATTGTTGGAGCTCGGCACATTTACTTATTCATTTTTCACGTATACACACTCACAGTGGGTGTACATTCTAGTGCCTTGCAGCTGTTAGCTTGCTTATTGGCGCAGTTCATTTTCTATATTTATTAAGTGTTCACTACAGATCACCAGTTCCATCCACTGCTGTGAGCCCATTTATTCTGTAGACTGAAAATGTATATATCCTAACTGTTCTTTTTATTATTACTGAATATATGAAATACCACATCCCTTATTACCCTTTCATCTTTAACAAATTTTGCACCCTGCCTTAGCCACTAGATGGCACTGTGCAAATAAGATGAGCAGCATCCACAGAAGTATATCTGGCAACAAAGATGTTGAGGATAACAGAGTTTTTATAACTGCCTTCCTTGCTTTTCTAGGGGACCCTAGTAAGTCATATTCCAACAAAGGAAATATTGGGATTGTTGAGTCTGCCAGAGAAAGTAAATTGCATGGCCATGTCTGTAGACAGAAGGTGCAAAACAAAGTATTTAGTACAAAGTAGTTGTAATTTTTTGAAGCATTGAAAATACTGCAAATACTGTATATATTGCTCTTTTGGCTGGATCTGCCTTACTACTTTAAATCCTCTGTTATGCTAGTACAGCTTTGCTTAAAACAAGCAGTATTACTTGCATTAATATAGAAATGAGAATAAAAATATTACCATGCACATAACTTGTAATTATAAATTTTAAGTCCCTATATTTTTGGTCATTTAAAATCAATTTTCAACATTCTGCTATATGAATAGAATATTTCACGTCCATAAAAAGAGTGCTTAGTTTGAGGAAATGCTGCAATGTTCATATATACCATTAACAATAAATGAATTTACATATATAACTGAATATTTAATCAGCTGTAATTATCTGTCTAAAAATATATCTCAATAAATATGTGTTTGATGTAATTTATACATTTAATCAAAATATTGTGTTTTCTAATTGGTTTGTTAGAGATGGTCATTTTGCAATATTAAAGCTATTACAACCATCAAAGTTAGAGATATTTATGTTTCATTTAATTTTCATGATCACATGTTAAATCCTTATATTCCAGCTTTAATTACATTTAGTAGGCTTAATTAGGACTATTACAGACATGTGCCGTTTTTGCTTTTCTTTTTCGGTAAAAGCAGAATTCCAGGCACAGAAATGTTAATAATTTCTGATGTTTAAGCAAATGTTACCTCTGCACAGGTTTAATACATGGCCAGATAACTGTGCTGTACTTTAAAAACAATTATTTTCTTTATGCCAACGAGTACAGCTTCCTCTGCCCTTTCTGCCTGCTCCAGGTATGAAACCTGTGGTCTCATAGTCTGCAATGCTAGTGTTGTTTTTCTGCCCCCCATTCCCGGTTTCCCTTAGCCATTTACAGAATTGAAAAATCGTTTTGTTTTGTTTTTTTCTATTCTGACATGCTCGTGTCAGAATAAAGAAAAAAGACACAGCACTGTTTCTCTCCTTGGCGGCCGGGAGCGGGAGACTCCCGGGGCGCCAGGGAGAGTTTGCTGTTTGGAGATCAGTGTCCCTGGTTAGCAGGTAACCAGGGACGCTGATCTCACTGCAAGTGGCCGGAGCCAGCCGTAAGATCACGGCTTTGGATTCGGATTCGGACGAAATTCTGTAGCGGTAGTTCGTTCGAACGTTCGTTTTGTTTTCGTTTCTTATTCGTTTTGTTCGTTGAAGCAAAGGAGAAACACATTTTTCCCCTCAAATGCCACTTTGCTGCAAACGAACGAACGGATGAACGAAACGAATAAGAAACGAAAACGAAACGACCGGTCGAACGAACTACCGCTAACGAATTTCGTCCGAATCCGAATTCCGAATCCGAATTGACTTTCACACCCGAATCCCGAAAAACGAAATAACAGAAATCCGAATTTAAAACGAAACGAAACTAAACAATTTTTTTGGCACTGCACATGTCTAGTAGACATATAGGCCTCTACCATAACTTTGATACAAGATTATAGACCACATACATCAACATGAACGAGGAGGGAATATGGATCAAAAACTATTACAGTTAGAAACAAGATGGATCTACAAATTAAAAGCAAATATACCCCCTGGCCTAAACGAAATACTTAGTTACAAATAATTTCTCAAAAATTGAAACTTCCCACAAAATGATCATAGGAGGTAGATGCATATGTTCGGATTCAGGGACTGGAACTGGAAATAGGCAGACCAAGACGCACATGCATGGGCACACACAGGGTCGTGGACGCATGCATGTGCGATTTTCTAAATAGGTAATATATTTGAAGAGAATGACTAAGGAAGTCTATAATAATTGTAAGCTAAAAAAAGAAAATGTAAAGGAAAAAGTATAACAATATTATATGGTAAAAACTGTCTAATACCTTGAGACGTTGATATATAAAGTTATGAAACATAGGGATACTATATATGTAAAATGAAAATGAACGTGTATATATATTTATACACAAAAGATTTGTATGCAACTGTGCGTCTATACTGAGCCCTAGATATACATGCATATGTTGTTAATAATGCATTTATACATGAATAAAATAATCTGAAGATAATCAAATATTGATAAATGAAATATAACTAATGAATGGGTATAAATGCATTAAAACAAGAATATACCCCATCTATGAAGTAAGACTGTATCCTCTATCTACAACGTATCAGATAGGATTAAATAGGATCATTGACCTATATATATGCAGACCCCTATACACCTGGGATCGAGGCACACTGAGGGGACCATGCATGCGGCGGAGCCATATAGGCATCTAAAGGTAGCCAAGCGGCCCATATCCCGAGTTATAATTGTGCCCTGTAAGACAGTGACAGGAGAAACAGCAAGACAGTGACAAGATAAATGTCTCAAATCGGAGAGACTAGGCGGAGTCTGCTTAGTACAACTCCGCCGTACTTGACAGTGTTGCTATGCAACACATATACAAAATCACGGAAGGGACTGGGGCAAGCGCGGCTCGATATGGGTACCACACCCCCCGGTGACATCACACGCCAATCGAGCGTGGTATCGGCGGGGTGTGGACGCATATAAAGAGACAGAGGAGGAATACATGGAGGGAGAGTGGCAGGCACACATTTGAGTTTGAAATTCAGACGGAATGAAGCAGAAGACAGGCTACTAATTGATGGACTTGGTTAAGGAGATCTTTTAATTTGAATTTAAGGTAAGGGTATGTTTGGGCACGATTAACTTAATGGGTTTGTAGTTATAATTTTGGCACACAATTGCAGTGAAATAGAAAAAAAAGGGGAGGACTGGAAAGGAGATGCATAGAAATCAAAGGGCACTTAATGGGATTTAATACCTATATGGCACATGATGGATATAATATATGAGGAGGAATACAAACACAAATTTTTCTGGCCGATCACTAATTAACACATAGTAAAAATGAAGGGACACAGAGGTTACTGATATATTTAATTAAAGAATAACAATCACTAATTAGATGGGGAACTCAAAGGAAATTTTACTTCACAAACAGCAAATAAAGCAATTTAATATGACATACACTGGTGTAATTAAAGGTATGAGGATGAGATGATAAGTAGAGTAGTTTACGATATAGGTACACAAATATATGAAATATTATGGGAACAAAGTGGAAACACTTGGATTATATCTAAAATCACGGTTATGTTCTATATATTGGAGCTCTGCTGGACTCTTTGTGCGCCTGTGGCTCCGCCACATGATATTTTCTGGGGGTGACTAGAGCTGGTCCTATCCCCCTTGAGCTAAGTCTCTTCATGATTCTTGACCCCTAGGTAAGTGGTTGTACAATGTAACCATATTAAGAAGGAATATGCATAGCTAAATAACAAATTGAAATATTGAAAATTGTAAAATATGAATCATTGATAAAGTATGAAATTATGAAAGGATGTATGATGGATGAACACTTTGATGAACAATGTATCATGTATTTACAACTAGATTTGTGCCGAAAATATACAACAAAAAAACCCACTGAGGAAGCCTACGAGGGGATTAATGAAGCGGTACAACACTGCATATGAAAATTAATTATGATTATGTACAGTATGATATGAATTATGAATCATGTATGAATTATCTATTAAATGTGAAAATAAGGAATACGTTTAGGGACATAAGAATCATGTATGTATATGAGCACTGTTTTTAACTTTTATTATAAAAACATTTTTAATGAATTTCTACAATTTTCTAATCAAGTCCTCTCTTAAACCCCATCACAACCTGTGTTGTAAATGTGTATGAAATTGATTAGATTGGGGTGAGGTCTCAGCTCACCTGGGGGAGTATTTTGGGAAGTGCTTGTTTGGAGTGATCAGTGTATTAAACCTGAAAAGAGGTACATCAAAACTTACCAAGACTTCTGTGCCTGGATTTGGGCTCTAAAAGATTAGTTCACTTTAAAACAAAGTACAGGTATCCTTTTTGACCTCTTCTCTGCCCTAAACTAGCCCACCCTCCCCTCACTGCTTTAAATGCAGTGGCCACAGCTGTTGGCATTTGTTAACATTCTGACCCAAAAATGTTCTGTGTGCTGAAAGATGCTTGCATCCTAGCTCCCTATAGACAACTATGCAGTTGTGCCCTAAAGCTTAGGAGGGGCTCCCAAAAGTGAATGGGAACCTATTGTTCAGTCAAAGCTGACGAACAGAAGAATTTTGAGTTGAGATGTAAACAAATACCAAAGGTTGCAGCCACCATCCTTTCAAGATAAATATGCAGTTGGGAAGAATGGAGAAGTTTAGTTCAGAAGGGAAAAAAAAGTATAAGTGCATCTTGTTTTAAAGGTATTGTATGGTTTTATCATAGTTTTTTTAGATACACACATACAATAATTATATTATTATAGTTTAAACATTTTTTCTATGTATATAGTTGCAATTATATATGTAAATTCACTGTATTTCCTCAATTGGTACTCAGGCTTTGCTTCCTGGTTTAAAGTGCTACACAATAAATGTGCCTTACCGCTCATTCTCACAATGCAAGTCAGTTAGATTAGGTGACTCACTGAAAACAATGCACTCCTTTTGGGACTGATAACTTATATCAACAGTTGTTTTTTAGTTAGAGGGATCCGTTGTAGTGGCTTAACTACTTTTACTTGACTGTTAATCTACAATTCTCTACATTTAATACAATGAAACAAATATGTAAGAGAAGGTATTTAAAAACACTAGCTCAAAATATGTGCACACTATACTTTTCCTTTAACAAAATGAATGTGCAATGTAACAATTTTTTTTTCCAAAATATGATGTTAGTGAAGATGGAATTCAAATTGTATGCAAATTAGATTTATCTATTAAGCATAAACTACTCAATAAACCTTTACTTACTGGCATAGCTCAAGGATGTGTTGTTCAGCACTTGGCATTAGAGCAGACTTAAGATAATAAATGTATTACTTCAGTGAAAAAAATCAAAGCTAACTAAATAAACATACATCTCTTTGAATATGATAATTATTGCAAAGTGACCCACAGATTTGGACAACCTATGAGTAACCATCAAATAGCAATTTGAAAATGTAAAACCAAATACACAAGAGGAGCAAGAACAGCAAGGGTTGCTATATACCAGACATATTTAAAAAGGCGATTTGTAAGATAAAATCTCCTTGAAGTGTATCTAAAGCCATTTACAAAAAAATAGATAGTGTAGGTAAGGATTTTTTTTTGCTTTGCTGTCTGTGTCCTTGCTGGGGAGATGCAACCTTACTATTTATCACACTGAGTGAAATAAAGGAAAAATCCAAAATTCTGAGATGTCACTACAGGTAAAATCTTTCTGTCTAAGAAGGAATTTCCCCTCACTGTTGAGAGTTTTCCTGTCACTTCCGATTGTGTCTACAGGGGCAGGAAGTGAAGGAAAATCTGTCTCGTGGGAAATAAAAAACAAACAACAGACAGACAGATTGCTTAATGGCTAAACCCCTATCTAAAACAAAAACAAGGTGGCACTTTAGATGTACGTTAAAATAAAGGCATCCAAAAGGAGGTGAATACCTGCCAAATTACTTATGTAGGTCCTTCTTCAGGCCATTTTTATTTTGACATGGCCCTTCAAGTATCCCTTAGTGTCCATTTCTAAATATGACATTAAGGGAATGGGATAGTTCTGTACTTCATTACAGTTTCATTAAAGTTTGCACAGTTAACAGTCTCAAAACCTAAATAACTTAAAGGAATTAATTAGAGAAAGGAATATTCTCACTAAATGTGGTTCAGTTTAGATCATATGTACAGGATCAGATGTACAAGTAGATCCAGTTCTCTACATAGGTGGACTATTCTAGGGGGACCACAGAACTTTACACTTTGTTCACCCTGGAGAACACGGTGTCTTTCAGCTATTTTTGTATTTATTTTTTATTTGACAGCACTTATAAAGGGTGCTTGAAACTCCATTTATTTTAAGAGCTCCCCACATGTGACCTGCTACACTTGGGAAATGTGTTTACCGCTGCTACAATTATAGTAGATGCACATCTCCTGGTGTGTGCATTCATGTGCACTTCCTCGTACAGGAGTCATATGCTCCAGAAGTAAAGAGTGGCTGAATGGAAAAACAAGCTCCCACTGAAATTATGCATTTATGAAAATGGCATCAATTTCCTGATTGGTCGGGAAGCTGGCCAATCGGGAAGTCGGGTGGCGAGTCATTAGCCACTCTCCAGCTTCCTTAATGGCCAGAAAGCTGGATCCATGGTTCCTCATCCACCTGGAAGCCAGGTGACGTGTAATGACTTACCACCTGGCTTCCTGATTGGTTGGGAAGCTGGCCAATCAGGAAGCTGGGCAGCGAGTCATTACCCGCCCTCTGGCTTCCTGATTGGCTAGAAAGCCAGCTCCATGCTTCCTCATGACCTGGTGATGAGGGAGCATGGACTAGGCTTCCTGGCTAATCGTGAAGTCGGGAGGCGAGTCATTACACGCTGCCCGGTTTCCATTATGAGAATTATGTTCAGTATTCGGTATCGGCGAGTGCCGAAAAAAATAATGGTAAACTGGTAAAAACTGGTATTGGTGCATCCCCAGATGAAACCCAAACAGAGTGGAGAGAAGGTAAAAGTAGTGCTAAACACAGTGCCACCCTCATTCTTTCAAAATTCACAAGGCAGTGACAAAGTTATCAGAATTCAATCTTCAGTCTGTGAGGTAGATTTGACCAATTTGGGAGAGCGGATTATCATAAATCCTAATAAAACATTCCAGTTACAGCATCATAAACAGTACTTAGAGCCTGGAAATCCTTTAAATGCAGCAGTGTAATTAAAGCATAAAACCATTAGCTGTAGACATGTGTGTCAGCAAAAAAAAATTGTTTAGTTTCATTTTCATTCAGATTTTTCATTAATTCGTTCTTCAGGATTCGGATTCGAAAGTCAATTTGTGTTGAGATTCGGACGAATCCGAGTTTGCGTTAGCGGAAGTATGTACAAATTTTTGTTATGAACAAATTTTCGTTGCAGCAAAGTAACATTAGACAAAAGAAAAAACATGACTTTTTTTACAGTCCACAGAAGAGAGAAAAAGGGGACGGCGGCATCTGGGTGCCCCCTCAATTAAAGAGGTAACCCAATGCAAATAAGCCCCCCCTGCCCGCAGGCCTCCACAACTAGCAGGTCAGGGTTGTGGGGAAGAGGTCCTTGTCCCCATTGGCATGGGGACACCCTCCTAATTCAGATTGCATGTGGTATGGTATGG
>NW_017306401.1:953342-954761 GCF_000935625.1 Nanorana parkeri | reverse complement strand
GAGCGACCTCACTTTTTTTCTCCATTTTATGGGGGTGGGGTTTCCCCTTAAAATTCCTACCAGACCCTAGGGTCTGGTATTGTCACGTACCTGAGCAGAGACTGAATGGATGAGGGGGCTGCCCTTGTCCAACACCCCATGGAAGTGGGGACAGGGAGTGTGAGGACACAGAGTAGTATGAGTGTCGATGAAGCAGACTGCATTACGTGAGTAGGAACCCTGGGGATCGCACAGAAACAGGAGACAGAAGCAGGTCTAGGATATAGTCCAAGGTCACAGCAAGCCAGGCATCGAAGTACAGAATCGAGAACCAGGAGAGATGTCTGGGTCAAAGCAGTGAGTGAATAGCCGAATGCAGAGCAGGGAACAGAGCAGGGAAATGTTTTCTCTGCTCGATCGAGCAGAGTAAAACTTTCCTGGAGAAAGTGTTTTTCTGCCGGGCGGAGATTCTCTAATAGCGGGAGACTCCGGAAGCGCATGGGAGAGTTGGGCTATCTGGAGGTCAGTGTCCCTGGTTACCACAAAACCATGGATGCTGATATGTCTGTGCAAGTGGCCGGAGCCAGCCGTGAGATGACGGCTGGTTCCGCCCAGAAGTCAGTCAGTAGTTCGGCCAGCTTCGGCTTTCACCTCGGCTCAGTCTAGCCGAAGCATATTCCTTCGGCTTGACTGAGCCGCTCGGCCGACTTCGGGAGCTGTATGGGCTATAGTGATTAGCCCGTACAGCAGCCCTTCGGTTCTACTGAACTGAAGGGGTCCTGGGGCCGAATCTAGCCGAAGTATCAGCCGAAGCTCTTGCTAGATCCTTCGGCAGCTTAGTGAATAGACCCCCTTAGTTTAAAAACATAGGCCTCTTTTGCATACATTTAAAAATATTTGAAGCCACATCACCACATCACCACATCAAGGGCCTTTGTAATCAAAATGTATTTATGTACTTTCTAGTTACAAGTTTTGCTGTGTTTTTGATGCTGTCACTCACTAGAGGGTTGAACTGCCTTGTAGTAGTCTGGAATTTTTTTTAGCTGGCCTGTCTTAACCAGGCAAAGTAACAGCTGCCATCAACCAACAGGCATATTTCTTTATTCACTTGTGCATGAAACACACATTTGAGGGTCCCCCAGCTACATATTACCTCAGTTTAAAACAGCCTTTTTTTTTTTTACTAGATTTTCTCTTCCTAATATAGATTTGTTTGCTGTTCCTTCATTGCCGAGCAGTGTATGGCTTTTCAGTAGATGTTCACATAACACACTGGAAAATGATGTGCTTTAATTGGCAGTGACAGGGTATGTTGGGATGTGTAATTTTTGGTGTATTAGCTGGTATCAACACAGCTCAACGTTGCTCATGTTTTAGTAGGAATGATGTAAGAACACTGCAACAAGTAATGTTTAGCAACAGTGAATACTATATATA
>NW_017306401.1:915515-952813 GCF_000935625.1 Nanorana parkeri | reverse complement strand
CTGCCCGTTCAGCATTGCAGTCATCGGAAACCCCGCCCCTCAGAGGGGCGGGCTTGCGATGATCGCAAGTATGATCTACCTGACCATGATGGGCAGATCGTACGTTTTTTAAAAATTACTTTACAACCCTCGCAAGGCAAAAGTCTTGCGAGGGTTGTAAAGTGTATGGCCAGCTTTAGGGAGAGATAGTAGATTACTGTGAGTACTAATGTAGCCATGTGCTATATACAGTGCTGCATATTGCCACTGGTACATTACAGTTCATTGCAATGGGGTGGGCTTAAAGAGTGAAGTGTACGCCCCCGTCCCTAAATTTACTGTGCTGTTCAGGGCTCTTTTACTGTAAATTGCATTGTGGTGTGTACAGTGAATTGACCCATCAGGACTAGTTGCTATTTAGCTGCTCTCTCCACCCCCCCCCCCTTTTTTTATTGGTACTTTCTATTTTGTTTTCTCTCATATTATTTTTTTAAGTTCCTACTTTTCTGGAGCCAGCAGCATGAACTTGATAGTGGGTAACTTGATAGACGGGCAAAACTACTCTTTGTTATCAGCACAGCATCAAACACGCGGCCAAGTTTACTGCACCAAAGCACCAGATTGTGCAGTGCACCCAGGCATCATATCCTCCATCCTTCAATTGGCATAGCTGCTAATAAAATTAGGCAATCCCCTGTTGTCATCATGTCATCATTTCATCAGAATCATCAGTAATTATTTCTTTAAAACTTGCCTGGTTTCTATACAATAAACTGCATCCTGATAAAAAAAGCTTACATACTGTGAGTCTGTAAAATATTGTGGTGCCCTGTTTTTGGTGTAATAATGCACTCTAATATTGATGTTTTGATTAAAAGCTGTCTGGCGTCTCTCCTGCAGACAATTAAATTTTATAATTATTGTGTAGGGAGTCAGTAAAGTATTTTACTGTACAATATTTTACTTTTTTTCTGCGAAAAAAATACACTGTAAAGTTGTTTTAAAAAAAAGAAAAGGTGACTGTTGACTCCTGTTCAAAATGCTGCCTACCAAAGGTACTTAAATAGCGCCTATGCAATTTTTGAATACTGTAGTTTATTTTTCATGTGAAATGTATACACTGTTCTGTATATATCTTGTGAGAATCAGCTTCAAATGGTAGCACTTTAAGGATGTAGTCCCCTCGCAAACATGTTCTTTTTTAGGGCTTCCTGCCCACTTTTATTTAAAAGTTCACACAATTTGTCCCTCACAGGGTTTTTCCAACATAACACAACTTCAGCTTTGCCATTTCAGCAAAATAACGTTTTTTCACAGTCTCATCGACTTCGGGTTATCACTTTAAACCTCCCCACATAGGCTGCATCCAGCAGACTTGCCGCACAGGCTGGTTCCAGGATAGAGTCCTCCTGACTCCTGAACAGACACCTCCTTTGTCTTCCAGCTGGAACCCTGAACATGAACCAGCATTCTTCCCATAAGGTGCAAAATCTTTCGGTGCTGGTCACCACTAAAGCCTGGACCCAGGAATGGAGATTTCATACCCCCCAAGAGAGAGAGAGAGAGTATATTTATTGTATATACTGTATATATATATATATTATACACACAAAACCACACATATACATATGAATAAACACACAAATGATATAAAAAGTTTCCAAGTTTAAACATGTATTTGTTAATTACATATAATTCTGACATTCACAAGACTGGATTTTGTCCATGATCCTGTGATAATGTCCATTCAAAAAAAACTCCAATGTGGCAGCCTCAAGGAATCACATGCAGTATTTAGAATTGGAACTTGTGAATTAAACATGTGACTAAAAAATAATGTGCTACCTGGGGAGACAATTCCAAACCTGTATTTCAGTATAGCTGCAATGACCTATTTGTCTTCTGAACTGCATTTTCTTTAAATTAAAAACTTCATTGTAGGAAAAAAGATGCCCATTTTATTTTTCCAATTATTCAGTTCCAATAAAATATTATGATACATTTATAAGCTAGATTGTAACATTATGTTTATTATCATTTGTGACATTTGATCCATGATAGTTGACAGGAAAACTTGCTATAATAATTGCAGCAGTCTCAGACTTTATGAAGATAACTCAAACACCAAAGTATCATATAAATTAATAGTCTTCTGCATAAAGAATAAAAAAATGTTATACTGAAAGTGAAATACTACTGTATATTTGTGACAACATCTGTAAAATTTCTTATTAACACCATGAAAAAAGGCTTTTAAATGTAATATTTCATATTGAAAGTGATTGATATAAAATGTTAAACATGATACTGTTTTAACATAAACTTAACTTTAGACAGTCCACAGAAACAATAAAAAAAAAAACTGTGTGCAGCCCCCCCCAATTCTTACCAGAGCCTTCAGGTCTGGTAGGAATTTTAGGGGGGACCACAATGCCCAAAAAAAACAAACAAACTTACCGGACCCTTGATCAAAGCAGCAGCCTGGAAGAAAAAGGGGGGGGATGGGGAGGACGAGCGTACAGCCCCAGTCCTCCATCATACCCGGCCACAACATGGAGAGGGCACTTTGCCAGGAGGACCCCCTGGAAGAGCACCTTGTCCCCATGTCTATGAGTACAAGGGCTTCTTCCCCACAACCCTGATCCAGTGGTTGTGGGGGTTTGTTGGCAAGGGGGCTTATATGAATCTGGGTGCCCCCTTTCATAAAGGGGGCACGCAGATGCCGCCCCCCTCATAATTGTGTAAGGAGTAGTTGTTACTCATTCACCAAATAAACAATGCAAAAGTAAATAAACACACCACACCAGTTTGTAAAGTCCTTTATTTAAAAAACACAACACAGGTTTTTGACAAGTCCTTTATTTAAAAAAAAGTGGCCATCGATGTAATCCAAACATCAAACACGTCATCCAGCAATGTAGATCCACGTCAATCACGATGGATGATTGCTGCAGACTCACCAAAAGAAAAAATACCTGCCGTTACGACCGATTCTGAGGAACTCTCAAAATGACGAGTTGTGATGTCACCGGACTTATTCAGCCTCTTTTTTGACATTTGGGAGCTGACCTATCATTATGACACATCTGCTCCCAAATGTTATTCGGGACCTCCCGAATGCTATTTGGGAGTAGAGCTGTCATAATACCAACTCTGCTCCTGAATGTCAACAAAGGAGCTGAGCAACTCATGACGTTCAGGAGCAGACTTATCATTTTGCAGCAAGAGTGAGAGAGGGGATTTTTATCACAGCAATAAAAGCAATTATTTTTTTAAATGCTTTATAGTGGGGAGATGGTTCTTTTAATGTGACTTAGTGGGGGACGTAAAAAAAATATCAATCCCTTAAATTACATGCTTAGGAAATAACTCCAAGCTATAGGTAGTATTACAAATTTCAGGGACAGTGTCAGCCACACCCAGGGCCGCATTAAGAGCATCATGGGCCTGGTGCTGAGGATTTTCGTGGGCCTTTTTATGGAAATGTCGACAATCACCAGGGCCCTCTTCCTCCTGTCTGGGCTGTGATTTGTGGTCTCTCTACAGCTTGGAGTCAGTGGTGGAGTGCCAGGGCCAAGCTGCAGCTGTTAGCCGTGTAGATCTGCCACTGACTCCAAGTTGTAGAGACTACAAATCCCAGTAATACATTATGCAGCAATGCAGAATACCGCCAACTATAGAGGACTACAAATACCAGCAATAAATTACACAGCAATGCAGAATACTGCCAACTATAGAGGACTGCAAATCCCAGTAATGCATTGCACAGCAATGCAGAATACCACCATCTTTAGAGGACTACAAATCCCAACAATACATTATAAAGCAATGCAGAATGATATGAAACTACATACTCTTTGTTGCTCTGGGTTCAGGGCCTGATGTCTCCAGGGTCTCAGGAGGGCTGTGCATGGTTTCAGGGGGGCAGTGCAGGCTCTCTGGAGGCTGTTGAGGCTCTAAGGTGGCCAGTGTGGGCTCTAAAAGGTCAGTTCAAGCTATGGGTGGTCAGTGTGGGCTGTGGGTGGTCAGTGCATGCTGTGGGCAGTCAGTGCGGCCTGTGGCGGTCAGTGTGAGCCGTTGGCATTCAGTGCGGGCTTCGGGTGATCAGTGCAGGCTCCGAGCGTTCAGTGAGGGCTGTGGGCAAGTGTGGGCTGTGGGCGTGTCAGTGTGGGCTGTAGGCATGTCAGTGTGGGCTGTAGGCATGTCAGTGTGGGCTCTGGGCGGTCAGTGCAGCCTGTGGCAGTCAGTGTAAGCCGTTGGAAATCAGTTCGGGCTTCGGGTGGTCAGTGCGGGCTCCGAGCGGTCAGTGAGGGCTGTGGGCGTGTTAGTGTGGACTGTGGGCATGTCAGTGTGGACTGTGGGCGTGTCAGTGTGGGCTTTGGGTGGTCAGTGTGGGCTCTGGGCGGTCAGTGCAGGCTTTGGGTAGTCAGTACGGGCTCCAAGCAGTCAGTGCAGGCTTTGGGCAGTCAGTGCAGGCTGTGGGTGTGTCAGTGCGGGCTCCAGGTCAGTGTGGTCAGTGTGGGTCAGTGTGGGCAGTCAGTGCGGCCTGTACTGGTAAGTGTGAGCCGTTGGAATTCAGTGCGGGCTTCGGGTGGTCAGTGAGGGCTCCGAGCGGTCAGTGAGGGCTGTGGGCAAGTGTGGGCGTGTCAGTGTGGGCTGTGGGCGTGTCCGTGTGGGCTGTGGGCGTGTCAGTGTGGGCTTTGGGCGATCAGTGCAGCCTTTGGGCAGTCAGTGCGGACTTTGGGCAGTCAGTGCGGGCTTTGGGCAGTCAGTGCAGGCTATGGGTGTGTGAGTGCGGTCTGTGGGTGTGTGAGTGCGGGCTGTGGGTGTGTCAGTGCGGGCTGTGGGTGTGTCAGTGCGGGCTCCAGGTGGTCAGTGCGGGATCTAGGAGATCAGTAGGGACTCTGGGTGGTCAGTAGAGGCTCTGGGCAGTCAGTAAGGGCTCCAGGCAGTCAGTAGGGGCTCTGGGCGGTCAGTAGGGGTCAGTGCAGGCTCTGGGCGGTAGGTGCGTGCTCTGGGCAGTCAGTAGGGGCTCTGGGCGGTCAGTAGGGGCTCTGGGCAGTCAGTAGGGACTCTGGGTAGTCAGTGCAGGCTCACCAGGATGATAGGGTGCGGCCTCGGTGACCGGCCGCAATCAGGTTAAAAGAGCTGCAGCACACTTGTTCCCACAGCTCTGGGTGTATCAACCCTCACTAGGGGCCCAAGATGTCCCAGCGAGCAGCACTCTAATGCCTCTAATGCCTGAATAGAGAGCCGCTACTGCCTGTGGCCCTCTATTCAGGCATATTAGAGGGCTGCTTGCTGGGCCGCCGCTGAATAGAGGGCCGCCGCCGCTGCCTGATTGCGGCCAGTCACCAACCCGGATACTGAAGCAATCTGGGGTCAGCTGGGCCTAATTGCAGGGGCGGGCCTGGAGCGTTAGCTCCACCCACCCCTACGTTAATCTGGCACTGGCAACACCATGTTCTGGCATTACTAATTTTGGATGTGTGACTGAATTTTTACATTTAGCTTGACCCAAAGACAGCAGTAGCACCCCATTCCTATTTATTTCTACTTAAAAGAAGTATTTTTAAGGTATTTCTGACTGCCCTGATTTTTTTCATCCAGCGGTAATAGGCCTGAATTAACCAGTGGAAGTAGCAGCCACAACAGATCTAAGAGCCCATTCACATCTTAACGCCGTGTTAATTGCACAATACTTGCGCAATTCACCTAATGTGTCCTAGCAACCAATTATATTGTGCAACCCACACAGCATCATTGGTTTTTAGGGCACTAGTTGCTGGGTCACACAGCCTCATTGGATGCTAGGACACAGCCGGCTCACTACAACAACCAATGATGATCTGGGGCACCTGTGTACTAGTAACCATTTTTGTAACCCCACAGAATAATAGGTTGTTTTGATGCACCCGCCTGATTTCTAACAACCAATGAGACTGTGTGGCCTAGATGCTAGCATCCTGTAACTAATGACACTGTGCAGGCTGTGTTGCATAATTGCTTGCTAGGATACAGTCTAAGCCTTTTCCTAGAGTAACTTGCTAAACACCTGCCATGTATGTGTTTCCACATTTTAATCTTTTATGCCTTGTCACATCCATGTACTGTCCTGGTTGTGGCCATTTTTTTCCCAACCATACCTAAGGATCCATTCACACCGAGCATAGCATAGACTGTCTAATGCAAACAAAAAAATGCACGCTTTGACGCACATTCACAAAATGCACACAAACCTGCAACTAGTTTGCATTGCCATTACTAGTTAATATCACCCCAAATACAGCCAGGAATATGTTTGCGTGCATGATAATGCGCACAAACACAGAGAAAGAAACGCAGAGTGTATATTGCAGATTGTGCTGCATCCACTACTTTTCTGTGTATGCCACATGTATAGGAACCATTGAAATCAACAGGGATGTGCGGCAAACGTGGAAAACAAACATTCATGAACGTGCACTAATGCAACGCGTGTTCCCAATACGCCTGGGGCCTTAAGGCTATAGCTCTTATATTTTTCAGAAATTCGGTATATGGGGATATGGCAGGATTTGCAGAGCACCTGGGGTGAGGTGTGTGGTGTTTTGGGTGCTTAGTCTTTTTACATTTATTTTCAAAGGATAAAGTGCTGCAAATAAAAGGCAGTTCTTGAATGGGCTGTCACCAACAACTGCCTAATGCACTCTAATCACCCCAAGCTAAAAGTCATAATCTTAAATAAAGAGGGGAAAGACCATAATTAAAGGGGAAAACAAGGGGCGTGGCCGAGATGTGAGACTGAACGGACGTGCTTAACTGCAGCTCCTCTCATCC
The DNA here is from genome assembly GCF_000935625.1 of Nanorana parkeri. Classification (NCBI taxonomy): domain Eukaryota; kingdom Metazoa; phylum Chordata; class Amphibia; order Anura; family Dicroglossidae; genus Nanorana; species Nanorana parkeri. The sequence continues at coordinate 946,015 of NW_017306401.1, read as the reverse complement.
GTCCAGTCATCCTGCTTCTCAGCGGCACAAATCGGGTCTGATCCACTTACCTTCTCCTCGCAGGGGTCCCGGTGGCAGCAGGCGTCACTTCCATGCGATCCAGACGAAGATCGGCCCGGTACCGAGTGAGTAACGATCCTCCCGGCCCTTCGCCTGTCACACGTGCGGGCGCCATCTTGGCTGCACGTACTCGCTCCCTCTGTCACATAAGTGCCGGCACTCAAACGGCTGGGTGGGAGGACATGGAGCCGAACGCAGGACCTGAGGGACGAGGCAGCCCACCACATAATAAGGGCACAGAGCCCCCTGGAGCCACAGATGCCATCCTGGCAGCCATAGAGGCCAGCAAGACCACATTAATGGCCAGGATGGATACACTGGCCACGGAGTGCGGCCTAATCCGGCAGGACTTGGATAAAATAAGGGGCCGGGTGAAGGAAGACCTGGAGACCAGGGTGGGGACCCTGGAGGATGTATCGGGGGAACACTCTCAAACAATACGCAGCCTGCAACACGCGGTGGCGCAGCTGACTGCACGGTCAGATGATGCCGAAAACAGGCTAAGGCGCAACAATGTGAGGGTGGTCGGCCTCCCTGAGGGGACTGAGGGCGCGGATCCCACATCCTTTGTGGAGGCCTTTTTTAAGGAGTTCCTGGATCTACAAGCGGTTTCAGTGGCCTACATAGTGGAGCGTGCACATCGAGTTCCCCTAGGCAAAAGGCCCCCGGGCTCACCCCCCAGACCTTTCCTGGTTCGTCTCCTTAACTTCAGGTATAGGGATCTGATTCTGACGACTGCGCGGAAGAGGGGGTCGGAGCTTCGCTATAAGAATGCCACCATTATGCTGTTCCCGGATTTTTCGCCGGATTTACAGAAAAAGAGACGCTCATTCATGGACGTCCGCCGACGGCTTCGTGACAAGGGCCTGCAATACGGTATGCTTTATCCTAGCAGATTGAGAGTACAGTTCGCCGGATCGACAAAATTCTTTGAGGACCCAGCTGCGGCTGCGGATTGGCTGGATACAGTGCCCTAACACCGTGGTCTACGATTTTCCCCCTCTCTTGTTTTTCTGTTTTCATTTTATTGCCACTGGGCTGATGTCTTCCGTAGTTGTAGCCCTGGGCACTGCCGTATATTCTAAACATGTGGACTTCATCATCAAGGTCTCAAAAACGATATATATTTTAATTATATTTAAACTTTGGAGGGTTATTGTTACTGTGATTGTTTGTTAGCTGTGATGTCTAGTGTCTATGTATTTGCTCTCTATATGAATATTTCAGGCTGCCTCCTATCTTCCTGAAGAAGATTTGGCAAAACATGTGGAAGGCTGGACCCACCGCATATTGATGCATGATATAAAGCGAACATTATGATGAAGAAAAGTGTTATATTTATTGTTGCATAAAGAATTTGTCAAGCGAATGGTATATGTAATGTGCTGATGTGGTCCAGGGGGATGTTATGCCATGGTATTAAAATGTAATGGGAGCTGTGGGAGGGTGCATGGTGTATATTTTAATATCAGTAGACTTTAGAAAAAATATTTTTTATACCTTAATAAATACAGTATTATAAAAATACATATTTGGTATTGTGATATGATGTGTTGGCATTCCGCCCATTCCGGATATGACACCTTAAAAGCCACACCAAATTGTGTGTGTTTTTTTGTTGGAAAGGTAAATACAGGGGTATATATTTAACTTTAGTACTGCTAAATGATTAGCTCATTTAACGTTTATAGTTTATTAGAGGCTCTTTGAAGACATACTAGTTCCAACAAACATAACAGGTTTCAAAGAATATAACAAAATCAAATATGTTAAGTAGGGGGAAGTCTTTGTCTAACATCTCTCATTCTACTTACACATTAACAGGGAGTGGGTGGCCACACTGGGGGTGGGGCATTATGTAAAAGTAAAGTTATTCTTTGAACACCTTAAACTCAATGTCACATACATTGGAGTTCAATTGCTTTACACATCAGACTGTATTTCAATATTAGAATCCATCTAATCCATCTAACCAATGCTTATGGACAATATTAGACTCTGGTTAGTCCTTATAAAACTATCAGTACATAAAATGTTTTATCTACAGTCCACATGCAAATACACTATATTGAACATAAACTAATGCCAGAATGTTAGGGGTTCTTTAGGATAAAAGGTGTCTCTCCCTTGAAGAGTACATGCCAACCACTGCTGTGCCACCCCAATGGGGCATAGAAGTTTATTTAGATGGAAGAATCATATAGTATGTTTTCTCTATACCATTTTCTATGGACGTTTTATATGTTAGCTCCTATGCTGCCATCTAGTGGCCTTTGTGATATTGCACCTGTTTTTTCTGTATTCCTTTCCTCATGTTATGACACATTCCCTCTGTATGTAAGTTAGGACCACACTTTGCAGAGGTGCCTTGGCGCGGCAGTGTGGCTTCTACATATTTTTGGCCAAAAGTTTGTGCAACTAAAACCTCTGATTTTAACGCATACTGTTGACAGGGCTACTTGTTTGGTTGCAGGCTGGCTGGCAGGTTGAGGCTGGGGAATTTTTGTGTTTTGTATTGTTGTAAGCCTTCCCAATGTGCGCCCTGCTATAAAGGCTGGTTATAGATTCATGCATGTACCATTTTTTCTAACATCACTACACCACCCTGCAATAGTTCTGGTCAGACTATGCACCAGATTTCCTTCAACAGCTCAAACGGGCAGGAATCCAATGATGCAAGCACCCAGGACAACGCACCTGCTTCCTCAAGCTTCACTCCAGTACCTTCACAAGCAATGAACCTCTTGGGAAACTCATCAGAGTCTTCTACACCAGTCATCGTGCAAGATGATTCTCCTCTTCATGAAGAAGCATTAGACCTGCTACCAAAGGCTCAAGGTACGCTTTCTGAGACCAACCTCAGACACCATAACACTGTCTCAAACAATGCTGTTGTTATGAAAGCCTTTCAACCTGGCGATCATGCCACAGGGTTCAAAGACTTAAATCTGGGTATGGACATGCCACCTGTACAGAGAAGTCTGGGCCTACGATGGGACTTATTAAAAGACACCTTCGGCTTTCAAGTCAGCTCTGCAGACAAGCCATTTGCCAAACGTGGTGTTCTGTCAGTGGTGAGCGGCCTATACGATCCACTGGGATTTGTGGTTCCCATCACCATACAAGGTAAATCCTTACAGAGACAGCAATCGCTACATACTTTACATGAAATTCAAATGTCAAGCTGCTACACTTCAGCTTCCCTTGCTACCAGTCAGAGAAAAGAGCTTCACATCTTCTCAGATGCATCTACTGAGACCATAGCAGCTGCTGCCTACTTCAAGGTGAGAGACTCTTCTAATCACAACCACATAGGGTTTCTGTTTGGCAAAGCTAAGTTAGCTTCCAAGCCTGAACAATGCCATTATGTTCTATCAGAAATCGGTGCTGCAGATCATGCCACCAGGCCAGTGTCTGCAAGTGTCTTTGCAAATTCTTCTTGGTCAACAGGTCCTGAATTCCTGCTGGATCATCCAGAAGAAAATACAGTCGTCAGTCCTTTAGATCCTGACAAAGATCCAGAGATTCGTCCTGAAGGCAACACCCTTGTCACCAGATCTGAACAAGGATTCGTCTTGGACTGTCATTTCACCAAGTGGACAAGGCCTGACCACACTACTGCAAGGTTAGTCCATGCTACACACGGCTATCACACTAAGCCCACAGATGTTCACTGTCAGGACTGGTATATATGCCAACAGCTTCTTTCTGCAAAAGACATTGCCCAAAACCAGCTGATTCTACTGCATGAGGCAGAACAAAACATCTCTAGCACAGCAATTAAATGTGTCCGTGACAAGCAAGACATTGCTAAAAACAATCCTACTGCCAAGCTGAATCTATTCATCAAGAGTGATGAGATTACAGTTTCAAAGCTTACAGCCATTCTTACCTCAGCTACTCTTCTCACCCAGAAGATTGGAACTGTGCCTGTTTCACGTAGAGACTTTGCAGCTGGAGTTACATGAGCACCATGTTCTTCAGGTACTCACATGCACCATGCACATCCAGGGACGGACTTATCCAAGGTGCCTTTAACCGGCCAAGGAGACTCTCATTTCTGCAACCAAGGAACTTTACAGGTCTGTCATCTGACATATGGACTTGAAAATAAGAGAGAACACACATGCACAGGTCCAGAGGACAGCTGCAAGTTCACGTTTATGGACTTGAGAGTTATTGTTATTGCATTATATGCATGTTTCTTTGTCTTTCAGATCTTCAAGACAGCACAAATTGCACTTCGTTTATTTGTATTTGCATAACTACCGTTGTATTATGTAAATAGTGACATTTACAATGCCAGACGGGGAGTGTGCCACCCCAATGGGGCATAGAAGTTTATTTAGATAGAAGAATCATATAGTTTGTTTTCTCTATACCATTTTCTATGGACGTTTTATATGTTAGCTCATATGCTGCCATCTAGTGGCCTTTGTGATATTGCACCTGTTTTTTCTGTATTCCTTTTCTCATGTGATGACACATTTCCTCAGTATGTAAGCCCCACCCTTCTTTTTGTTCCAGTATTTCCTGTGTCATGGCCACAGCTAACAGCCACATGCAATCAGGACACATGTACTCTGCATAGTACTGTAGGAAAGGCATCATCTTTTGACCACATAATACTGTAACCATTCATCGCTGTTATCCTGTTGTCTGCACGTACAGAATAAAGCAACCCTTGTGGATGAAACGGTATTGGTGAGTTCAGCTATCTGACAATGAATGTCCTCAGTGATTGAATCTGCTCATACAGGCCAGGCATAGAGGTCTCAACAAGGGATATATCGCTATCACAACAATCGGAGTCAGAATAACTGCTCTCGTTTGCGGTTGGTCATCTTTGCTCTAATCAGGAGCACATGTGAGTAGGAGATTTTTACTGTTGATAAATGGATGTTTGAGCTACAGTATGCTGTGGTGAAGCCGTGTAAGGGGCCCAAAATATCTGATGGCTGCCCTGATTATTATCATTACATTACAAGAAAAAATTTACTTTTTTTGAATACACAGATAAACAATTATGTATGTGAAATCCATCCAGTGTGGTCATTCCAATCTTGATTATGCCTCTTTAAAAACATGTATTGAATAATATAATAATAGCATAATAATAAATGATAACACGATTCCATATTAGTGGGAAATAAATTCTTTAAAGTGAGTCAGACAGAGTACATGTAGCAGAATAGTCACACACTTTATGAAATTTCACAGAACATTTTTATGATAGAGTAGGTTTATCAATGAGATCCATTGAGTTAAAGAAGGAAAATCATTATAAATGCCATGCTTGGTAATGTGTTTATGAGCAATAATCAAGGACTTTTGTAATAATATTGGAGGTTATTTGAGGTTCTCCAATAAGGTCTAAAACGCACAATCTTAGATCATGTGGAATGCAAATGTTCATAATATCACGGAGACATTGCCATAGTTGGCACTATCTTTGAATTTGGGGACATGACCATGGTATGACAAAGATGGGTCAGATAGAACTGTGTAGGATATATACAGCATTTTGGGCAGCAATATTGTAAGTAAGCAAAGAAACAAAACTATAACATATTGCACAGGAGGACAGAAAGGAAGTCCTATGCAAGCAAATCAAGAGGTAAACAAAATGTGTTTTCTGCATTGTAATACATTTGTGTATTTTCAGCCTCCTGCGTAGGATCAATAATTTGTTTATACAATCTGCGTCAAAGGCAACGCAAGTTTTTGATCTATTAATATGTCTTTCCAGCCCTCGTGTTCTAAAGAAATAAGCTGACATCTAAGAGTATGCATTTTTAGTGACCCTGAAATGTAATAAGGTTTTGTAAATATGTAAAATAAATATTTTGTAATTATATAGTAGATATATCCAGCTTAAACAATGATCTGAAAAATTATCTAGAATATTGGAATGAGGGAACTGTATCAACAAGGCATGTCATAATTTTACGTAGAATAGTTGCATGACATTAGAAAATTAAATCCCACTGTATCAATGTTATAAAAGGTTATAAGTAACTTGGACATCTGGACACAAAAATTATAATACCGTGTAAAGACCAAATTCTGTCATTGGTTATTGACAAAAGTTTAGATAACAAAGCATTGACTGACAAGAAATGCATATTAAGTACTAGTATGTAAATTATAGTATTCTGTATCCTAAATTTTAAGGGTTTCAGCCAAAGTGGAAATTTGGCAGAAAATAAATTACCAGGAGCAGCAGTCGTAGAGCATTAATCTGTGGTGGAGAGGAAACTAAGAGGTAAATCTGCCAAAATGTACTAGTATGTCATGCTCCTGCAGCCCCCAGCTCCATGCCGAAGCTGCCTACAGGGTTATTCACAAAAGGGTAAAGAGTTTGGAGAAGGCTGGAGAAGTGAACAATCTAGGACACATAGCTGAACTGGAAAGTGAGCTGAATTGGACAATTTTTCCAAATCAGCTATTTTGGCCTAGATTGTTCACTTTGCCTATCGTTTTTGTGAATAACCTTTATAGTATGTATTCTCACCTTTGAGAACCAGCAGTGAACACTTTACGCCACTGCTGGTTCTCAATCTTGGCTGTTAATGACAGCTGGGGTCGCCACTAATAATCAGTAACCAATCAGAGTGATTCCATATTATGTAATTACTATCCCAACTCTGATCACATGCAGGCTGAAGGCTCCATTGATAAAAAAAAAAGAAAGCCTTCAGGCTGCAAATGAACACTACCGTCTTCTGGCTGCAATGTTTATTTGCACTACCATGTATTTAAAAGTTAAAGTGTTAGATATAGTTGCATTATTATGATTATTATTATGATTATAATTATTAATAATAATAAAATATATTTTAAATTTGTGTGCATTTTCCAGCCTTATAAAAAGGAATATTTTTTCTATTAAAAAAATAGACTATATAAAAACCTGTCCGGCTATTTACTTCAGCCAAGTACTGCTGGCTTTGGCTCTCTTTGGTTCAGCCGAACATGCTCAGCATGTTCGGCTGAGCCGAAGTGAAGAACCCTTTCGACTCAGCCGATCCAACATCTGGATCGGCAGAACTGAACGCCCCTCAGTTCACTTGCTGCCATTCACCCCAATTCTCACACTTGTAACCCTATTAATTTACTAAAGGGCTAAAGTCAAATTTAAATAAAGATACCACACTTTTAGAAAAAGTCCTTTAATTGAAGAAAAAGTTTTATATAATTTCTTTAAATCCCAAAAATTGATACACTGACGTAATGCAAGGGTCAATCATGATGTCCAGCGCTGTCCACGATGATGCCGACTTGTCAAAATAAAGAGAGAAAAAACTACGAACTTGCGCCGCAGAATGAAAGTTTGACATATACCCGCCAAATGTAAACAGATAGGTGGAGCTAGTGGTGGCATCACCGCTGGGTCCGCCTAGCTCTTGACATTTGGCCACACCTGTCGAATCGCCAAATGAAAACAAATGGTCGGAGTGTGCTGTGATGTCATGGCTGGCTCTGCCCAAATGTTGTCATACAATGATAGGCTACCAAAGCATATTCTTTCGGCTCGGTTGAGCTGTTCAGCCGCCTACGGCTGCTGTATGGGCTATTGTGAATAGCTCGTACAGCAGCCCTTCGGTTCAGATGAACCAAAGGGCTCAGGCGGCCAAAGTGAGCCGAAGGATTAGCCAAAGCTACAGCTATATCCTTCGGCTCCCGTGTGAATAACCCTCTATATGTCTCCTAATAATGCAAATTAGTTCTTAAGCTAACCAAGACTATTTTAAAGTCCTTTTGTTTTTTATAACATATAAATAAAAGAGAGCAACAACAGAAATAAAATCAGTTTGTAAAATGAATCACATTTATATACACATATTATTTTTTGATAATATACAGTATATTGCACTACAAAGGTTTTACAGTGGTTCTACAGGTTAAGCTCTGATATAACAATTTCCATGATATTTTCTTTTGTCAGGATTATAATTGATGTCCATGTTTGTTCTTTAGTGTATATCAAGATATCATCAAAGCAGATACTACTAAAACAAAAGAGATAGATATAACACTGCATATAATATTGTGACCTCTATATAAAGTAACCTCTAAGCACATTTGGATAGTTTAATTATGTGACATGTAACAAGGACACTCCACTGTAGTCCAGGTAAGTCAAATCAAATGCAGTTTATTTAGGGCAAACAGAAATATATCTTGCATCAGCAGCAACATAAGACAGTTCCCTTTATATGGCTCAGTAGATTCGCTTATGAGCCCTCACTCTGCTCTCTCAGCAGTGTGTCGTAGCGGTCCTAGGGTCACCAACCTTCCTGACCTCTCCCCTCGTGGGCACTCAAACACATCCCTCATGTGTCACTGGCTCTCTGTCTCCTCGGCTGTCTACGAGGTGCCTCCAGCACACACAGCCACCTGGCTCCCCTCTGACGTCTGGGTGGAGTCCTCCTGACTCCTGAACACTTCTGTTCCTCTTCCCAGCTGGAGCCCAGACCACTAGCCAGCACCCTTTCCATAAGGGCTATGCACAGGTGTGCAATCATTAGGTTCTGGCCCCTACTAAACCATGGACCCAGGAATGGAGATTTCATCCCTCCCAGTTCTCTTTGAAATCTCCCAGTTCAAGGATCCCATACCAAATCCAGGTTTTCTGGAGAGAACTGCAAAGCCAGTTCTTTCCCAGCAAAATAATTTGTTTCCTGGAACTGCTCAGTCTCTCTGGCTGAGAGTCCTGGGTTACTACAACCCCCAGTTCCACTGTGGGATTGCCACACAATACCACAGACATTAAAGTGGAACTATTGGCAATATTTTAAAAAATCACATACAGTATATGATGTATTCTGCCACCAGCGTTAACACAACAGTTTTTGTTTTCCTGAATCCCCCTCTAACATAGTTGTACTACCCGTTGATACTGTCAGTAGATTCATTATTTTTCCACTTCCTGTAACAAGCCAAGCTGCCCAGCCAAAGTGGCAGCTACAGTTGGAACACATCATATAACACTAACAGGGGTCAGCTTTTTGTTCCTACGGCTTAAACCTTTTTTGTCTTTAAGGAAAGTAAAGTGTTGCAGTAACTTCTTGAAAAGTGTAAGCTGGAGTTGGGCTTTCGTTTATTCATCTATTTTCTACTACTACTACTACTACTACTACTATTTTCTAAAATAACCCCATCTAAGACTACCCTTTCCACAGGGTGACAACACTGCTGCACAGAATGAACAGTTTTGCCACCCTATTACAGGAAGTTAAAAAATAACAGATCCACTGGCAATATCAATTTTATTTTGCCCATAGTGACAAGAATGAAGTGGGAATGTGGAGGAAGATTTGGGTTTGCATACTTGATGTGAACATGTACCACACTATTAGCTATTTTTCCCAGTAATATCCTTCTATTATAAGCTTACTTGTTGACAGTGTAAACAGGACGACGCTTGTGTCCACATTTATTTGCATGACCTACATATAAAAAAATTAACTAATGGCCTTACATGTATAAACTGTGTTTTATCTCTGTGGTGTCACTTTCTTTCTTTAAAATAGAACTTGGATTTATTATTTATATGTAAACAAAATGTTTCTTAGCATCTACCCCCTTGAGTTTACATTATTCATACATTTTAAGATGCAATTCTCTTTTCAAGATTTCATACATATATTAATGATCTTGGCATGAGTAAAAATAATACAGAAGATAGTGTACAATAACCTATAAAAATAAAGTTTCTTCTCTATAAAAGGCAGCAGAGGCTAGACATGAGATAGTATGAATGAAATATTTTCATTCCCTGTTTCCAAGTGAGTTATTAATGTTTTCCTGGTTAGCACAATACATTGCCTATTATATGTGCTTCTATAAATGTGTAGCTGTAGTGTACATGTAATCAGTTACATTATTGCTATACCGTTCTCTATATTCTGACATTGAATACATCTGGTAATTGTTTTTCTGTGCTAGAAGTAAGAGCTGGCATGGTCCACAGTAGTCAGTTCCAACTTGGAACATTAATAATCTGGCATGCTAGGTGTATATAAGAACCTGAATTCTCTTAACATACCACCCTGACAGTACACCCACTCAGGATTATTCAGTAACAAAGCAATGAAGATATGCAAAGTGCAGCAGCCAATCAGATTTCAGATCTGTAGAGATGATTGTGGGTAGTTTGCTGTGGGTTTCTTCACATATTACATCTATTTATATGATATATATATAGTTTTATTTTTTTTAAAGAAGAAGCCTCAAAATAGCAATCTCATGGAGTTCATGCAGTGCTACATATGGTGCTTTGCCTCAATAATAAATCATGCTTTAATATCCTTTAAAAATGATGATAGATGGAAAAGGTGTATGGTGAGACATGTGACAGCACTGTCACATGAGGGTGGGAATTAATCCTTAGCCCTGTGAAAGCTCCAAATGGAGCATCTCAGAGCTGACACAAGGCTTCTTTTCCTACTCCCATCAGTTGAACAGAATAACTGATGAGTAAAGGAAAGGTGAGTATGTGTTGCTAGTAGTGGCAGTAGCATTAAAGCAAACCTGATGTTTTGCCCTGCTCGGATTAAGCACAGATTTACTTTGCTGTGAAATTGAAAGATTGTTGAAAAATAAAATCCCAGCCCTAATAACTATACACACACTGCAAAAAATCTTAGCAATCTTTAGAGCAGATCCTTATCTGCTTCTATACTTTACCTATCTGGAAAACTGGAAATATAGGCCATTCCACTGCACTTGCTGAAATCTTTCAAATGTTTTTAAGTGGAAGCCTCTGCCTTTAATATAATAACAATCCTGGTAAAAAAAAGAGTGTGTCCCGTGGAGGCATGCAGTATATGTGAAAACATTGCATGGGATGGCATATTAATGTAATAAGCTTATCACTGGAGTACAAGCTCTTGTTGAATTCAAGCAGAGGAAATGTCCCACTTATAAGGGACATGAGAAGAGGAGATCCTGGGACATCTGGGATCCAGGGTGGCTGCACAGTGAATACATTTTCCTTGTTCAAGGAAGAACAATTAGATTTTTTTTCTAGCAGTTGCAGACATTTATGACAGGCAACAGGCTGTAATAGAAAGATATTTAAAAAAAAAAAACAAAATGGCAAAATGGCTGGTGTGTCAATTATGTACATCAACCTTTTTCTAGACTGCAGACTTCCAGGCCCACAGTTACAGGAAAGATGCAGAAGATACCAGCGCACCTTCACCACCAATATGGCATTTTTGATGGAAGTAGTCAATGGTCCACCAACTCTTAAAATGCCATGTGGGTTGATGCCATAACAGCAGGTAGCCCACAGGCTGTTATCCTTTTTTTGCATTGGGATTCAGCCCACATGCCATGTAGTTGTCTGGTACTTTTAAAAGGTAGAGACATTTTTACCAAAATGTTTTCTTAAATTGGGTGGCTGTATTCATGGGCCAATAAGTCTTCAAAATGTCACACTTGGGTATTTTCATTTTGTTTATGAAAAGGAGCAAATACAAACAGAATATGCTAATTGTAACACAGCAATATTACTAATATTGATATTGATCTGTAGTTACCCGCTATGACTAGCTGAAATATTTGGTGATCACTGTCATGTGACTTCCATGCATGACACTGCTGTATAAGATTCCCAATCCAGCAGTTGAATCAAGGATATACTCTAGAAGGAGGCTTTATTGTGGGAGGAACTGTAACTGGTAGGAACCCTGTTGTCGGGGTGTAGACCTATACAGTAGTTGTTAGACTGAGAAAGTTAAAATTAAATTTACTTAGACTGTACTTTTGGTCCAGTTTATAGGGCAGACCAGTAGGGCAGCAAAGATAGACATTGATGGCTAAGTATGGCCCCAGCTGCAAATTGGCCATTACTGGAAAAAAAAAAATTGTGTGATCCACAAATGTTTACAAAAGTTGCAAAATGTAATACTGTAATCAAATATCTTTTACTCTGCTCTCCCTTGGTTGCGAGAATTAAAAGGAAAGACAGAAAAGCCTCTTGCTGTGCACATGTAATTTTGTTGAGTCGAGAAATCAAGCACAGCATAAAAGGCAGTGCTAAAGCTGTCTACATAAAATAATAGCTTCTGAGCATAGGTAAGATCTGAAGCATAGGTGGATAATTGTGATTAACATAAGGCCATGGCTGAAGGTGTATAAAGTTTGGGATATAAAGATTTCACTACTATACAGCAGGCTCAAAGAGCACAGCAAGTTCCTTGAAGTTTGTTCAACTTATGAAAATAATTGATTTACTAATCAGTGGAAAATAGATTAAAATGTGAAATGAATTATCTAAAGAGACTGTAGAATGTAAAGGCCAAGTTACCATAAATTAAACCTGAATTGAGGAAAACTGCAGTTACATTGGAGCTGATGCTTGAAGCAACAAGACATGTTTCTTGTTTCAATTGACAGTGGTGTGTCAATCTTATTCTGGTTATTTTTATAAGCATCTTTAATAAAATGGGAGTTTATAAAAAAAAAAGCTGGAGTAAAGCAAAAAAGGGAAAGAGAAGACAAGATGTCCACAGCAATAAATTAGGTTTTAAATTTTAAATGTTTCCATTAATTGTCATTAATTTTAGTTAGCAATACAATCAGATACAGGAATCTCTAGGTCACTTTCACAAATAAACAAAGTTAAAACAGTAATTTGCAGCAGCCCATGATAGAAAAAAATAGTATGAACCATTGCAGCTCATGCAAAATAGGTATGTGAAAAAGAACAAATGTATTTATTACAGGTATTTATATAGAGCCAACAATTTAAACAGTGCTTTTCATAGGGGGTTATTCACTAAGAAGCTGAACATTCAGCTAAACCTTCGGCTGCAGAAACTCTGAATAGCCCGTACAGCATCCGAAGAAAACACCCGAGCCGAACGCACATGCTTCGGCTCAGCTAAGCTGAACACACAGTCGGAGTGTGAAAAACAGTCTGCCGAAGCCAACCGATTCCCCTGCAAGGTGTTAAATAAAGGGCTTAGTGACCCGATGGACGCAGGGCTTAGGGACCCGATGGACGCAGGGCTTAGCGACCCAATGGGCGAAGGGCTTAGCGACCCAATGAACGAAGGGCTTAGCGACCCAATGGACGCAGGGCATAGCGATCGGATAGAATCAGGGCATAGCGCCCCGATGGACGCAGGGCTTAGCGACCCGCTGGACGCAGGGCTTAGCGACCTGCTGGACGCAGGGCTTAGCGACCTGCCGGACGCAGGGCTTAGCGACCCGCCGGACGCAGGGCTTAGCGTCCCGCTGGACGCAGGGCTTAGCGACCCGCTGAACGCAGGGCTTAGCGACCCGCTGGACGCAGGGCTTAGTGACCCACTGGACGCAGGGTTTAGTGATGCGCTGGACGCAGGGATTAGTGACGTGCTGGACTCTGGGATAAGTGATGCGCTGGACTCTGGGATTAGTGATGCGCTGGACTCTGGGATTAGTGATGCGCTAGACTCTGGGATTAGTGATGCGCTGGACTCTGGGATTAGTGATGCACTGGACTCTGGGATAAGTGACGCGCTGGACTCAGGGATTCGTGACCCGATGGACTCAGGCCTTCGTGATGCCCTGGACGCAGGGCTTAGTGATGCCCTGGACACAGGGCTTAGTGACACCCTGGACTCAGGGCTGTTACCCAATGTACTCAGGGCTTAGTGCTGTGCTGGACGCAGGGCTTAGTGACGTGCTGGATGCAGGGCTTAGTGACGCGCTGGGCGCAGGGCTTAGGGACGCGCTGGACTCTGGGATCAGTGGCCCACTGGACGCAGGGCTTAGTGACCCGCAGGACGCAGGGCTTAGTGACCTGCTGGACTCAGGGCTCAGTGAGGCACTAGACTCAGGGCTTAGTGACACGCTGGACTCAGGGCTTAGAGATGCACTGGACACAGGACCCACCTGAGAGTGACCCTGCAGAGCCCACATTAGATGCTGCACAGCCCATCTGAGACTGTCTATGGTGGGCTCTGAAGGGGTCTCAGGTGGGCTGGTCAGGGCGGCATCTCTCTCCCTCCCAGCTCCTCTTACCTGCACACCAGGCCTCCTCTGCCGCCAGACTGACCGGAAGTGATGTCATGCCACTAACGGCCAGTCCGACATCAGACGAGCAGCGTCGCTGATGGGACCCCAGCTTGTCTCGAAGCCGCTGGAGTGGCAATGCTGGGGCCTTGCGCTGCTAGGGTTAGGCCTCTGCCGCCACTGCGGGGCCCGGCAGCCTCCTCGCCCTTCACCATCGGCCTATACTCTTGTAAGGGTCCCAGATGGGCCCCCCAGGCTGCCTGGGCCCCTTACATGAGTGTCGTCCGTACCCCCCTGATGGCAGCCCTAAGTGGGGGGTGCTCGCAGTGATTGCGGATGGTGCAAATATCAACAAATTATAGAAATATCACCAGCACACCAGTCCTTTTAGGATAGCAAAAGCTTCATTTATTGAAGTTCTTTGTCATATGAACCACTGGAAAAGCACCTTGGCCCCATGCTGATGAGGGCAAGGGCCTCTTCCCAACAACTCTGACCTGGTGGTTGGGGGTCTGCGGGAGGGGATCTCCTCTGTTTTTTATAAAGGGGGCACCCAGATGCCCCCCAACTTGTGAATGAGTAAGGGGTAGTTGTTACCCCCACTAATTCACCAAAAGTACAGAAAAAAGTAAATAAAAACACCAGATCTTGAACAAAGTTGGGTCTACAGGATGGAAAGTAAAGTGAAAAACCCAACAAAGTTGTTAACCATTCCTTACTTTATCCAAAGCAAAAAAAAGTCTGGGCTTTTTATATTCTTTTTAAGAGTCACCCTTCACAACTGTATAATTTTATTATCATTTTACTCCCCCTGGAAAGGGGTAACTCACGTAATCCTTTTATCTAAATGTACCGGGTATTTCTCTTCACTCCCAAAAGATCGATAGAGAGCTCAGATTTTCAGATCTTTGCTGTGCTTCTTAGGCAGAAATACTAATTTGATTTTTTTTGGGCTTCCTCCAAACCATAGGAATGCCATATGGCATAAACCATTTTACCATTTTAGTATTCTGTTGAAAGTCTTACAGACATCATGCTGCAAGGATAAGGGGCTCAATTATTATCTTGGTCACCTTTTTTACAACCAAACCATTGCATTTTCTGACAAGTTGGGTATAGATTTGTTTCTGACATTGAAACTTTAAAGTGTATGTCTAGGCAAAATAAAAAAAAGCATATTCAGTACATCTCTGCATTACATGTACATTTCCCTTTGGTTTTCCCCTTAAAAATGATAAAAGTACAGAAAGATACATGTTGATCCTGACAGAAAACCAGTGAGTTCCTAACTTCCTGTTTGAGTTCGGTAACACTGCCTCTGCTGCACGGAAATCCCAAGCAATACTTTCAGCCCTGTCTGAGTTATTCCCTGCTGGATTAAAGAGCATCTTGCCTTATGTTATGAAGATGAGGAGAAAGGAGATGCCCTGTTGTCGAGAAAAAGAGCAGAAGGGAAGGCTGACTATGCAGGCAAGGATTTCATTTAAGTACAGGCAGTTTTCAGCTCTTTATAAAGAATACACTGGATTTCAGGCAGATAAACAGGTATTTCTCTGTACTTGCAATTATTTTACAAGAGACAAAATCAGGAGATTTGACTGTATTGTGGAAATGTACTCTTAGCAGACTACATTTCTACAATGCATCACACTCTTAACAGAAAATATCAGGGTGATTTGCAGCTTCATGGCTTTATAACATTATAAAGATAACCACAATGCTATTAAAATCAATTTACTGACTAACTCAGATAGTCAATAAAATCAGCTAGATTTTTCTCAGTGATTGTAACAAATATGCTACTATAGTTGCTAAGTATAATAAGAAAATGTCACTAATTAAACAGAATAATAAATGGGGTCACAACAAAACTATGCCTAAAAGAAACACATTTGATTTAATTTTTTTAATTGTAACCTATTACAATCAATGTGACAAAATTGTTGTTGTCCAGTGTAGTAAGTGTATTATTACTATTATTGTTTTTAGTTTTCTTGTAGGAATGCACAGATACTTTTCAAGTACCAGTGCAGATACTTGGCATTTTCATGAGAATTACCAGGCTTGCAGCGGTTGCAGCTGGGACCTGGCTCTGGCACTCCACCACTGTCCTGAAATAATTAGTCTGTATTGTTTTAGAAAAACTGTCACATGACAATAAACAAAAATGTATCAGTACTCGTACTTGTAAGTACTCGGCAAGTACCAGTACTCGTACTCGCAAAACTGGTATCTGTGCATCCCTTTATTTATATTTATAAAACCAAAATCGTACATTAAAACAGGGATGTACAAATCCCAGGAGCTCCGTGTGCTCCTTACAAATGACAGCTGCCTCCTAATTTTTGAATTTTTCTCTAGTGTAGTCTTGGAGCTCAAAAGTATCGGTACATGTACTTGTACTTGTACTGAGTACTGTACTTGGTATCTGTGCAACTCTACTTGTTAGCATTCCATATGACTAATTATTAATATAATACATACTTGAACATATTTGAAATAGTTGATGACAATACATTAAACTTATTTAAATGGTACAATTTCTATTGAGCTTTTTAGAAGTTTAAGCTTTGATTAGTCAGTTGCTCCAAGGTTCTGAGACACTGATCTTATTCAGATAGTACACCATTTTTGATAAACACCTTTGTTTGTCATGGCTCCTTGTCAGGATTGATGCCAGCCTCACATGCTAGCATCAGCAGAACAGGTTGTCCCTGACTAATTTCATCACTAACCTTAACTGTCAGGCAATATCTATAATAGCTAATTAATCATGACATGTCAATGTTGGCTGATGCCTCAGATAACAACCTACCGAGACTGTGAATACAAAAAGGTTCCTGGTTCACTTTCTATAAGTAGAATATAAATGTATTCTCCCAAATAATTTTAGTTAATAGTTCACACTATGGAAAATAGGAAAGACTGACAAAGATAATTTAGTACAGTTACAGATTTGTTGAGTTGTTGAGAAGAAAGTTTGAGAAGTTGAAATGTTGTTTAAGCACAACACTTTGCGCGGTCCCTTAGGTTATCGGCTGACACATTTGAGATACACAGATTCTCTATGTCATTTTCCTTATATTTTTACAAGTGACTTTCATCTCAGTTCTCTCCAAGAGCATATCACTGAGCTGTTCATGAATCCAACCTTTGGTGGCACTAGAGATTTATAATTTGCTGAGTAGTGTTGGATATTACAGGAAAGGCAAACAGTTGAATCTGCTTTGAATAGAAATGTTCTTATAGAAACAGAATTTTCTGAAAACAAATAAAGGGACAGATAAACATATTAATTTATAAAATTCAGTTCAGTGTTCAATCCTTTTAAAAAAAAAAAATCTCTAGGATCATTCACATGTATATTTGATAGAAAAATAATACTGCCACACAAGTAATTTTGTAATTTCTTGTTGTTACAAATTACTGCACCATTTCTTTCTTCAGGGAGACGTGATTTACTAAAACTTCCTAATGGAATAATATCGTCTTTATTTTGTGTTGGCAAGGCGATAGTTTTCAGTTTGTAGATAGAATTTTCCAGAATTTTCATCTTCTGCTCCAATATTTGGTTTTCCCAGAACTCTACAAAATCAAAAGTCAATTTGCAGGCACTCGTAATGTCCATAGGCTTACTGCACTAACAGTTTCATTTTAGTAAGATACGGGCAGTAGGTAGAAGGCTGCAAAGGTCTTTTCTAACAATTCTGAGACTAAATAAGTGCTTGAAGCATAGACTGGCCATCCTACTTCCCAATAAAAAGAGTTACAGTATTTATTAGTATAAAATATGCCAGAAAGATAAAAAGCTGAACCTAGCCTTTAAAGAAGATTTAGTTCAACAGGGGCGGAGCCCAGTAAAGCTCATTTCAACATCTGCTGGATAAAAAGTTGAGTTTAAATCTTCACTTGACTTATACTCACAATCTTCCTCGTATGTTTAGTGAAGAAGCAAAGTGGTAATTGAATGAGGGTGCGCTGGAAAAAGGGATTCCTGTATATGGTGATCAGCTGAAGTGAACAAATGTGGGGTTTGTGGGTTCCTTTAGATTTGGTTCAACCATGCTGATCAGGGATGATCAGACAAGAATCTCCTAGCTGTGGATTAGTGTAATGCCGCTTATGCCTCTTCCCTTGCAGCATCCAAAGCTGCCTGCGCCACTCTCCCAAACCACAAACAGCAGCTGGGTGCCTGTCCAATATGGCAGCCGCAAGGTGCAGTGTCTTCTCAATCTTCTCCAATGGGAGGGCGCTCTGCATCAGCTCTAAGTTTAAATTGCAGATCTGTTTTAGAGGAAATGTGTGAATGCTCACCTGTCACCACACCCTCTCTGATACCTGCTAATCAGCTCCATCAGCTCATCTTTCCTATAAAGCACTGCTGCTCAGAGAGCACAGTGCTCAGTTATTAGTGAGCTTCCCGGAGTTCAGACCTGTGTTCCTGACTCCTCAGCATTCAGACCCTTGTTCCTGTGATCCTGAATCCTGATTCCTGCTTGTCTATCGTTCCTGAACCGCAGCTGCCCGCATTGACCTTGGCTTGTATAAACTGCATGAGAACCTCTTCTGCCTGCATCGACCTTGGACTGTTATTTGACTACGAAAACTGGACTTCCCTTATCGGCTTGACGCTAGCGATTCCTGGCACATCCACTCCATGTGTGCTCATCCCTGGCAATTGGGCTCCATACATATATATATTACCTGCAAGTTCCTGACTATTAGCCTTATGCAATTATCCTAAAATGTATTATTGACCAACAAACCCAGAGCCAGTTTCCTTCTAATATCTAACTAAAAAAATACTGTTTAAAGACTACAACAGATTTGAGTACAACAAAAAGATGCAAATACATCAGTTTAACAAAAATAACTATTCAAAATTCCCTCCCTAATACATTTTTCCAATGTCACCTTATTACCAACCCTCTATTAAAAGCATGTCCTCAGTATATATGCCCGATAAAAACCCACCGTTTCTTCCATACCCACATATTCACATGCAACCATTTTTATAAACAAGGGAAAAAACTGTTTGGGATAGTAGTACCAGCACATTCATGGGTTTCAACCAATTGGAAAAATTATATAGAGATAGAGGTGAACATCACCATCTAGGAAACCAAGGTTTATTTAATTAATTGCCCATCGTTGTAAAAGTATACACATCCCACATGGGGGATATAAATGTAATTATATATTGTTATAAATGTCCCCACAAAAGTCACTGCATAAGTTATAAAATAAACATGGACATTATAAATTTCACCCTACATACATTTGTTGCTTATATAAAAGGACATCAAAAGCAAAATCCCTGTTAAATGTCTTCTCCAAATATATTACTGGTATCCAGTGAACTGTCTTCAAACAGATTTATAATCCAGCCATGTACACCCTAGTCCCAGTGTAAAGATATTATTCAGTTAGTCACATTGAAATCCAAAAAATTCAACTATTTTCATTCAGACCACCATCTGGGACTCTAGAGTATAGATCTATACACTATAGCAGTTTTTACTATAAAGAGGTGATTAATAAATATATGTGCTTTGTCCCTGATTCATTGTGTACTGATGCCACAGCACTTAAATTCTAACATTCAAAGACCATAGAGCACAAAAGCCTGTGATTTTTAAGGTGTCAAAAAGAGTAATTTGCAAAATTGTTGCTAAAAGACAT
Organism: Nanorana parkeri; assembly: GCF_000935625.1. Lineage (NCBI taxonomy): Eukaryota > Metazoa > Chordata > Amphibia > Anura > Dicroglossidae > Nanorana > Nanorana parkeri. The sequence goes on along the minus strand of NW_017306401.1, from coordinate 926,263 downwards.
ATCTGTCAATTTTATTTGCAACATAGTCATAAAAGCACAAATACCATGCACCAAATTTTGATAATGTGTTAGATCATTACATATATTACATCTGCATGTATTTCACAGGGTCTTTTTAACACATCCTTACTGGAGATCATGCGTGTGCCTAAATCTAGATAAATGGGGTTATCTGGTGAAATCTGAAAAGACATTATAATCATTGATATATCAAAATTAGTCAGCACTAGTTGATGACCATCTCATGTCTATGGCAACCTTAATTTTCAAACAAGGTGACAGGTCAGCTTTAGTATAATCTTGTTTATATCTTTCAGTTGAGTTTTAATGCTAAGTACCTGAAACCTCAAATCCAATGCAAATATATATATATTTCAGTCAGAGATTATACCAGCATTAGAATGGGAGCAGTTACATATTTACTTTTGTGTGTTTCCTCTTTAACTTGTCAGGTACAACACCTTAGGAACAAAGAACTTGCTTGTTTCATAACAATGCTCATGAGAGTGCCACAAGTTTTTCCGCTCGCAGTCCTGTGTCCAGCAAGTCCCAAACCTTTTAAAGTGCTGCATTAAAGAAGTCACTTTAGCAAAGCATTAGTTCCACTTGGGTGAGGCAGTACATTCCCACTTATTTGTATATGTGTTGTGTATTCCCTTGATGTGTACTTGCTATACATTTTAAATGAATACTATATTATGAACAAATGTTCAGAGTGACAGTGAATGTGTTTCAGAGCTTTCGCTTTGCAGCAAACCTTGTATGTGTTGTCATTTGGGACTATGCTATTAAAATAATGTTGTCAGCGCTTAGGCAACTGTGCAAAATATATGTTGTAAATGGCAACATAAAGAATGCTAAAACATAGCATTATAATGTTGTGTTAATGTTTATGTACACTCACCTTAAGGCATAATTTTATTTTTATATTTAATCAAGCTATAATTACCCTTTCTTAAGAACTGAAGTCCATTTTTAATAATATGACTCTAGACATAAAGATAAAAAAAACTGCAACACAATAGTTTATCAATCTGTTTTCATTGTCATTTTGTGTAACTGACTAAGCTACATTAAAATTAACTCATCAAAACTAAATATAGAAACAGTCATTCACATGTAGAGAGGTATAAACTCTTGGGCTGTCATCTTTCAATTTTTTTTCTTTCACAAAGATTTTATTAAGTTTTGTGTTTCAAGATAACAATGTAGAAAGTACCTCATAGCATTGACATGAGTACAACCAAAGTTTTTCAGAAATTTGATGACATAACACTGGGACTTCTATTTGTGTACCTGTACAAAATAATGTTGGCACTTCAGGGTATGAAAGAGCAAGTGACTCACTGCTCTTCTCCCATATGGAAATAGTCTGTGTCCAACTAGAAGAGATGGGCTCAATTTTCGAATTGAAGAACTTTTCGACTTGAACATTGCTAGTTCTTGTGTTTGGCGAACACAAGAACTTTCAGGGCGTTCGGTGGTCCGTTCGCCTGCCGAGCGCCCCATAATGAACTGCACACCACACAGTGCATTGTCAGAGCCCTGATTGGCTAAAGCAATGCACCTGACTACAGGTCAGGTGCAATACTTTGCCCAGTCACAGCACAGTGCACTATTAGAGCCATGTATTTGTCAGTGTAGTGTAGGGAAAGCTATCTGGTGTCAGTGTTTTGAAGTGTCAGTGCTTTATACAGCATTTTAGTTTTATTTTCTGCGCTGTATATTCGCTGTCTTTTTTTATTGTGTCAGTGGCGTCACTGGTGTTCCTCCTTCTGCGTCACCGGTATTCCCAATTTTTTTTTCTATTTTAATTTTAATTTATTTTTTAATTTGCAAAAAAAATATTTTTACTTTATTTTTATAGCAGGTTCTCTTGCTCCCTCATTGCTGTTCCCCCTAATTTGTCGCAGGTGCTCCTCCTTCTGCGTTACTGGTGTTCGCGTGATTTTTTAAAATTATTACTATTATTTTTACTTTCTTTTTTTTCAGCAGCAAGTTCTTTTGCTGCGTCATTGGTGTTCCCCCTTTCTGCGTTGCAGGTGTTCCCGTTTTTTTTTTTTTCTTTTTAAACTTTTTGTTTTTTAATTTTTCGTTTTTTCATAATAAGCCATTGTACAACAGTTTATAGTGCACCAAGCACAACTTTTCATAAAGTATTGCGCCCAAGCACCAATTCCCATCCCACATTTGCTAATAATTTGCATATAATAACAGGCGCATATCATTTGAATTTTCTACAGCAAGGCCCATCAAGAGTAACTGTGAGGGGTTACAGTGTGGAGGCACCAATACCAAAGGCCCATTTTTTCCATACCTGTGTGACAGGCATATATAATTTGAATTTTTAGAGCAAGGTCCAATCCTGTTCTCGTGAAGAATAACTTGGTGTGCAGGCACCACCAACACTAAAGGCCCAATTTTAAAGCTCCTGTTGTTACTTTCATCCAATGTCTGCAAGAGACACCAGAAGTTATCCAAAAAATCTCTAACCTTGTTCTGAGTGTCCTGAAATGTGGCCCCTTCATAGAGGCTGCCTCCCCAAGCAGTTGTATACAACATTAAGGGAAAATAAATTACCGGCAATTTAAATGTCCTTTTTTTCTTTAGAAATGTCAGTTTTGCTGCAGCAGGTTCTATACATCGTACAGATGTGCCACTTTACAGGCAGTTTAAGGGGACCCCCAGGCACAATATTTAAAATAATTTTTCATTTTTATTGTTTCACTTTAAGCAATGTTAAAATCACTGCTCCTTTAAAAGTTTTTTAAAAGTGTTTTTTGCATTGATACATTTCCTCCAGGGAAGTACCCGAACCCCCATACCCTTTTTATGGCCAATAACTTGCATAAAAACCTTCAAAATGGGGACATTTGATTTTACGAGTTCTGGTCCCATAGACTTTCATTGAGTTCTAAGTTCTTGTAAGAACTTTTCACTTGTTCTAAAGTTCTTGCTAGAACCAAAAGCAGGTGTGTTCAGCCCATAACTACCAACTAGACATCATTGGGCTCCAGGCAGCTGAACAGACTACTGGAGGAGTGAATTAAAGGTAAGTTTGTGCTACTGGTAAGGGAGGCAGTTGTAAGAGAACAAAAGTAAAACCTTTCTTTGGCTTCTTTGGCTAGTCATCTTTTGAGTCTTTCAGTACATTTAGTGATGTACTTCTGTGACCCAAAACTAGCATATAACAGGCTACTGCCCGTTAGATGCTGACAGCTCAGAGCAGCTCTGCAGCCAGGAAAGATCCCTACAATATTGTCGGGATCCACACCGATGCCTGAGTGATAGCTGGCTCTGTCTCTCTAGATCCAGAGCCAGCTGTGCCCATCCCCTTCTGTGTCTGTCCCTCCAATGAGTGCTGAGAGAGAGGGGGGGGGGTGAATCCCTGCTGGGAGTGGTGACTGATAGTCACAGCTTTCTTCAGGAAAAAGACCATGAGGTAAGTAACCAGTAGTTCCTGATTGCTCAGCTCTCGATCTATACAACCGGCATGTGACAACTGCAGTGTCCCATGCCGCCTCTAAGTATTGGAAAGAGTACATTTTACTCTCCCAATGCTTCTCCTTATTATTGCTTTGTTCTGCTTGAGTTAAGTATAGAGTCACTTTAATAACCAAGTTGGCAATATAAGTTCCTATATTTATATATATTCCCTTTAACCATTTTGCTGCCACTGCTGTAACTATTATAATAACAGCACTGGCATGTAAACAAACTAAAAGAAAAAATCGTGGATTGCCCCAACATGGGTTCCCTGTACTATCTCTCCCCCTCAAATACATTGAATATAGAAAAAAAAGGGGAAAAAAGAGGGTTTGTGGAGAGATAGGTGTGACCCATGCATATGTAAAAGTTGTATCAATTTATTGAATATAAAATACAATACACAAAATACAGTCTCGGCACTATTGCTTCTAAATATATATATACATAAAAGCCATAATCATCAAATATACAAAAATACAAAATACAAATACATAACTGGCATGATAGTCCCGGTAGTATATAAAAATGTAAACAAACTAATGGCCACTATAGCAGCCAATAGTTTGTTTACCATTTTTCAATAAGTCTCGGTTTTCTTGTGGTAATACAGATGGCTGTAAAGTTGCCAGATCCCTACTTCACTGCTAGGAAGGTGTGTAGAAGTAATCTGGGACCTCCTGAACCTCCCCTCCTACCCACCGTGTGTTCCAGGCTAAGTTGTCCCTCTTGGGTGCTTGTGAACCTCCATGGTGGGTGTCAGGATGGAGAGAAGGGGGAAACTAGCAAACATTTGTTCACTGATCTCCACTGTGAGTTATGCACCCGGCAGCAATCGTGTCTGAACACTTCCCCAGTTCAGAGCTGTCAAATCCTAGCCACTGCAGCCAGTGAAACAGCTGGTAGCTTCACATCAGCATAGTCTGCACTCGATTAGCATCATCTAAGGGAAACCTTCAGAGTCTAATAGGCCCCTGAGGTATCCTTAAAGAGGACTTGTCACCTGCACTATGCTTTCAAATAGGGTGTTTGTTGGTCCCCTCATGATAGCAATAAAGTAAAAAAAAAAGTTTAACCTCCCTGACGAAATTCCCGAGTGTGGCTCGGGGTTAATTTTCAGTACCAAGAGCGGTAAGCCAGAGGCAGACTCGGGATTGCGCAAAAGTGTCACTTACCTTGTCCCTGCAAGCCCGCGGTATCCTCTGCTGTGTTCGCCCGGCCGATGCCGGCAATCGGCTTTCAGTTTTGTTTTCGTGCATCACAGCGGGGGGCGGAGCCGGCGGGAAATTCAAAAGTGCAAACATGACATTTACACAGAATACACAGAATACAATGTAATCTGCTATAATTACATATATTTATCAAACTACTTCACTTCAATTTTGTTCCTAGAGCTTTGTCCAGTGTCCTGCCTGCACTTTTACTGTACTCTATTGACTGTGGTACGGATCAGGCAGCGCCCCCAGAATTCCCATTTACTGGACCATTTTTTTTATTATGATAATATAATTTTAATAATTATTTATTATATTATAATTTCTTATAATTATTTATTATATTATAATATATGATTTCGTGTTTCAAACTTTATCATATCCGGGATGTCTACTGGACTCTTGTTTGGACAGATTTAGGTAAGATTTACTAAGAATTACCGGCCTACAATATAAAACATCAAATTGCCATGAAAAACAATGTACCGCTTTAGCATGCTAAAATCCTGCATAATCATACCGCCAGGGAGGTTAAAAAATAAAATTTCAATTAAAAAATAATTTCAAAAATACCCCAAACATTTTTAAATGCTTTTAAATTTTAAAACTGCTTTTATGCACACATTAATACACACATCCACGTCAGGTGCAAATGTACAAAAACAATGACTGTGCAACACATATTAGGTATTGTCATGTCTGCCAGCATGAGAGTAATAATTCCTGGACCATCATTTACAGTAACTCTAAACTTATGAGATATAAAGTCTTTTAAACTGTTGCCTGTTGATAGATTTATTTACTATTTACTTTGCACAGATTCATCTCTATATTATGTGGCACTGCTTCATAATTTATATTGTGTTTGTGTGTGCTAAATATAGTTTCAGTGTATATTTTACTGAAAATATATTTTATATCTATAGTAACTCAAATATCACAATTGCAACTACCACCAGTTTATTCTATGTGGTCTCTGACTAAAGTAAATATATAGGAAACATATGGCACAATATGTCACAGGTTAGAATTCCTGGTAATCAGGTAATTAGTAATACAGCACTGCTCCTTATAAACTTTTTGGAATGAAAAGCAGAGGTTACAAGATTAGTAAAACAATCCGGGTATGCTGCATCTCTACTTATCATTAGTTAGCAAGAAGTGGACTAGGTGATGGTGCAGCATCAGAACACTGTCAATGAGTGATTAGAAAGTACACTGGCTCATTGCATATTGGATGCCCTGTCCTATAATGTAATGTTCTACATTAGACTTCTAATAATATCTACCTAATTAACTAACCTTTCACCCAGTTGTGACATGCACAATCCAATGTTTTCCAGATGATTAGCCAGAATTTGGTTATGTCGCTTCTTCCTTCCAATTCAGTGCTTTGAAAAGCATAGTCTACATACTGGCCACAGCAACATGAGCTGTATTCAATGAACTATTCCTGGAATAGAAGCATTGCTGAGCATATGATTTTTATTAGCGGAGCCAAATGGTGCCAAGGTAGTATTTCCTCATTACTTATGCCCTATTGTATTGAATTAATGTAAATGCTTTCCTTGCCACGTAGTGTGGCTTCAATAACTAAAGAGACAAATTGCTAGCAATTTTTACATGAAGCAGTGGAAATCTAATGAAGCAATGTCATGTTGAAATGTGTTTGCTATACAGGAAACATTTAACATGAAATGTCTGTCCTACCCATGTATTAAAAAGGACAACTAGTTTTATTTCTTTCAATAGTCATCATTTTACTTTGTAAGAAAACTAGAAGATGTACTATGGATTTGTTCTTCGTACATTTCATTTGCAACATATATTATGTCTTGGAAAACTTAGGAAAGTGGTTTAGACACAGCTTGTATGTGTAATACAATTCTAACAAATAAAAGTGATACAGCCCTTATACATAAATACTACATGCATTAATACATACTGTATAATGATGTTCAACATAGATTCTACATATATTGATCCACATTTTATTAACTGTTTAAAACAACAACACAGATGTGAGCTTTTTTTTTTTAACAGGTAAGTATTTATTGGTTTTAACACATATAACAAGGCACTTACAATACAGAGAAAATGAAATAACATCATCACAATACAGAATATCAGCAATTAGTACAAGACAATACAATAATGAAAAATAAAGAAAAAATACATATACACTGAACAGACACTACCAAACTAAGGAAGGTGTGGATCGTTGGTCTCTTGTGTTTGCAGCACGGCCGATCCCACCAGTTGAGCCGGCCCTGCTACTGAGTAATAACCATTGTCCCACCGTGGGGGGGGGGGAAGCCAGCTTCCATCTCAGGATTATCTCTCTGCGACCATAAAAAGCTACATGAAATAAGAGGAGTTTCGTGGCACTAGGGGCCTGCAGGATCTCCCCACATCCCAGGAAGAAGATCAAGGGGTCCACCTCCAGCTGCAGACCAGAGACCGCCCCGACCGTGGAAACCACCGAATCCCAGTAGGGTCGAAGCTTGCTACAGGACCACACCATATGAAAGAAAGTACCCTCCTCCACCCCGCAGCGAGCACACGTCGCCTCCGCTGTGGGGTAGATTCTAGCCAGTCTAGCAGGGCTATAATAGGCTCTATGAAGAAACTTAAGCTGAATAAAACGTTCCCTGGGAGAAATTACTGTAGATACATAGGTCTGGACGCAATCCTCCCAAAGGTCCTCTGTCAGACGGGGGATGTCCGCCCTCCATTTCTCGTAAAGGGTCATCAGCTGGGACCCTCCCTTACAGGTCAACCGCAGGTAGAGGGAGGACAAGGGTTTGCGCAGTCCGCCTGACATTAGGAATTGCTCAATACGTTTCCGAGACAATAGTCATCGAGTCAGGGAACTGGGCTCTACACGCGTGTTGCAGCTGCATATATCTGAAGCCAATAGTCGGAGGTAGGGAGTAGGTGGCCCGAAGTCTGTCAAAAACCAACAACGTGCCCTCCGGCATGATGTGCTTAATCACTGTTATCCCACGGTGGGCCAAAACCTGGGGGGGCAGAATGGAGACGTCCCTGATCCTCGGAAGGACCGTGGGGGTAACATAGCACAGGTCTATTCAGCAAGTGTTCTAGTCTTGGGTTACCCCACAGAGGTACATCGGGGGAGATGGCGCCGGCCGGCACCCTTCCCCTTCTCATCCTGTCCCACACCGCCAGTACAGTACGCATAGGTCCCGTGACCGTCCCGATAGCCTTCGGACCCCTGAATACCAAATTTCTCAGCCCTGCATAAGAACCCATCAGAGCAGCCTCCAGAGTCACCGCTGGGTTGTCCCGGTCCCCTGCAAACCACCAACTGACAGTGACCAGAACCGATGCCCAATAGTAGATTTAAAGGCATGGCAGTCCCAGTCCCCCCCCCCTCAGACAGAGGGAGACGGAGGACTCCCCTAGACACCCGAGGGATTTTCCCCGCCCATACAAAATTGGAGATAACTCCTTCCAGTATCTGAAAAAAGGAATTGGGAATCTGGACCGTTGTATTCCGGAAACACTAAAGAAACTTCGGGAGAAACACCATTTTCAGTAAGTTAATTCTGCCCACTGGTGTCAGGGGGAGCGTTTTCCATGCCAAGCATTTTGCCTTCAGGTGTCTAAGTATGGGATATAAATTATCATCTAGGAAACGGGCAGGATCCGAGGTCACCACCACACCTAGGTATCGAAATTCAGAGACCTGCGTGAGGGGCAAGCCCGGATCAAGCCGAAGGGGGGATGAGCCCAGCGGGAACAGTAAGGATTTCTCCCAGTTCACCCGGAGTCCGGAGAAGGAACCAAAGGTATCTATTATCCCCAGAGCCGCTATCAGGGAGGGCCCAACATCACCCAGGTAAAGTATCGCATCATCGGCGTAGAGTGAGAGCTTCTCCACCAACCTCCCCACTGGAAGCCGTGCCACCCGGGCCGAGACACGAAGCAGGATAGCTATAGGTTCCATCGCCAGTGCAAATAGTCCAGGCGAGAGGGGACAGCCCTGTCTTGTGCCCCGGCCCAGGCCGAAGGGGCTCGACAGCATATTGTTAATGCGTACTCTAGCAGTGGGGGAGGAGTAAAGGAGCTGTATCCAGGCGACAAAGCGATCACCAAACCCAAATCTACGCAGGACTGCAAATAGGTAGGGCCATTCAACCGAGTCGAACGCCTTCTCAATATCTAAGGATGCCACTGCTTCCTGTCCCCGTGATGCACGGAGCCTATCCACATTAGTGAAAAGGCGCCTTAGGTTGACATCTGTCCCCCTCCCAGGCATAAATCCAGTCTGATCCCCATGTATCAGCAGGGTGATGACAGCATTGAGCCTATTAGCCAGCATGCGGGTGAGGATCTTGAGATCCACGTTTAAGAGGGATATTGGGCTATAAGACGAACACTGCTCTGGGTCCTTCCCAGGCTTGGGTACCACCACTATGATTGCCTCCATCATGGAGGGAGGTAGAGCGCACACCCTACTAGCCTCCCCATAGGTATGCAGCAAGTGGGGGGCTACCCCCTCAGCATGGGTCTTATAGAACTCCACCGGGAATCCATCCGGGCCCGGCGTCTTACCGGTTTTTAAGGAGGAGATTGCTATCGTCAATTCCTTGTCAGTGAAGAGTGTGTCCAGTGCTACGCGAGAGGCTAAGGGTAGTACAGGGAAGTCAATCCTGTCAAGGTAGGTCGAGAGGTCCAGGTCCGAGTAGGTCACCCTAGACCGGTATAGCTCCTGATAGAAGGAGGCGAAGCGGGCCGTGATTCTACCAGGGTCTGTCAAAACAGAACCATCCGGATCTGTCACCCTGGAGACACTGCACGCTCCCCCGCCCTCCCTCACCAGCCAAGCCAAAAGTCTACCATTGTGCTCTCCTTCTGCAAACAGTCTCTGAGTCTGGTAAAGCAAGCATCTCTGGGACGCGTCCGTGCGCAGTAACAATAAGTCACTGTATACACTCTGCATCTCTGAGTAGAGCTCAGGGTCTTTAGTGTCTGTATACCTGCGTTCAAGAGCCTTCGCCCTCCCCTCAGTCTCAGTGAGCTGGAGTGGAGATGGACCCCCCGCCTAGTTTTCTTGATCACATACTGGTATTGACCTCGGAGGAAAGCTTTAGAGGAGTCCCACTCCATCCCCGGGGAGGCCGTTCCCTTATTAAGACTCCAATAATCACCAATAGCAGCTGTGATATGATCCCCTACTCTCTCGTCCGAAATTCAGAATCTAGAGAGGCGCCACAGCCGGTCCGAAGGGACTGAGGAGGCCGTCATACACACCCGCAATGGGGCATGGTCAGAGATGCCGCTGGGCAGAATGGAGACGTCCCTGATCCTCGGAAGGACCGTGGGGGTAACATAGCACAGGTCTATTCATGAGAAAGACCTATGTGAGGCAGAATGACAGGTATAATCCCGAGAATCAGGGTGCCACCAACGCCAAGCATCCACCAGGGAGCCTGCTTCCGCCCATCGGGACAGCTCCGAATTGGCCGCCACCCCGCCCCCCATCCGGTCCACGGCCAGGGATGGGACCATGTTAAAGTCACCCAGTATGAGCACATCCTCCGTGTCAAAGCCAGCTATCAAGGGCAATATTTTGTTCAGAATTCGGACCGATGCCGGGGGGGGGGACACATACAAGCCCACTATCACCAACTCCAGGTGGAGGATTTTAGCATGTAGAATAACATAACGGCCCTGAGGATCCAGCCTGATGTCAAGAAGGTCAAACGCCACTGTCTTGTGTACCAGGATACTGACCCCTCTGGCATAAGAGGACTACGTGGAGTGATAATAATGGCCCACCCATGCTCTCTTCAGGCTAAGGACCCTGACACCGGTCAGATGAGTCTCCTGGAGTATACAGACATGCGGTTTATACGATGCGAGATATTGGAATACTAGGAAACATTTAACCCGGGAGTTAAGCCCCTGGACGTTCCACGACACTATATTGAAATCAGATATAGCCTAGTCAGGGACACAACATTGACAGTGTCTAAGCAACCCACCTCAGAGCCAGCCGGCCCGGAACCCTCCCCTCCCCCC
>NW_017306401.1:911497-915414 GCF_000935625.1 Nanorana parkeri | reverse complement strand
CCCCACGAACTCACCCCCACAGAGCACCAAAGCAGAGATCCACCTATAGCTAGAACAACAGAATATAAAATAAAAGACTGACAATACACAGTAGATTAACAACACATAGCCCTGAAACCCTTTTTCCCAGTTCTCGTTCAAAGCATACCAACGCCAAAAAGGTCATCAAAAAGTATATGAAGAAATTAATAAAGTCAGATATATATCCATGCTCTTTCGCAGGAGCACCACCATTTGCGGGAGAGGGGGGCAAGGAAGTCCACCAGTCTCCCCCCTCAGCAATAATCAGCCACCACTCGCATGCAGGTATCCTCAGGTCTTAGGTAGGTGCTCAAGCCACTTGAAGGCCTCCTCCAGAGCGGTAAAGAATCGGGTAGCTTCGCCATCCTGCACCCGCAGGCGCGCTGGGAAAAGCATGCTATACCTGATCCCCTTTGCTCTTAGGGCAGCTTTGGCAGCATCAAAGGACTTACGTTGGCGCTGGGTCTCTACAGAATAGTCTGGGAATATGAGAAGCTTATTGTTTTCATACTTAAGCTCCCCCAGTAGCCTGGCTTCACGAAGGATGGCATCCCGGTCCCGGAAATTTAGTAGTTTGGAAATAAAAGTACGCGGGGGGGCCCCCAGGGGACCCTGGGAGGAAGGCATGCGATGGGCCCGCTCAACCGCGAAGAAGGCCGTGAGCTGGGCCTTAGGGAGCAGGGGCCGGATCAGGGATTCGGCAAAGCTAAGTGGGTCAGTGCCCTCCAGCCCCTCCGGCAGCCCAAGGATGCGCAGGTTACTCCTACGGTTCCGGTTTTTGGCATCCACCGCCCGGGACTCTAAGGCCTTGACCTTGGTTTGTAGAGTGCACAGAGTCGCCATATGGGCCCCAACCACATCCTCCACCTCACCCACTCTACCTTCCACCGCGGTCATCCGATCCCGGAATCTGTCCAGGTCTCGTCGGAGGAGTCCCACGTCCGACTGGAGATGGTCAATCTTGGACGTGAGTGCAAATTGGCAACCAGCTATCGCGGCCATCACCGCTGTAAACTGGGCTGGGCCCGACAGAGCCTCCTCCACGACCTCCGGCTGGGCCGCCATCTTGCCCCGAGGCTGTTTCTTACTGCGGGCCGGCAAGGGCGAAGGGGTACTGGGGCAACCTGTAGATGATTTACGGTGGCCCCCGAGACATACCCTCCAGTACAGGAGACAGGCAGACCTTGGTCCTGTAACAAAACGAGCGTTCCACAGGGCTATAACTCACAGGATAATAGATAGGGTGGCGGAGCACAGCTATTACACGTGTGCTCCGGTCGCCATCTTGGACACGCCACAGATGTGAGCTTTAATCCTCTTACCTACAATGGGAAACTGAAGCATAGGATCTGGCTGATCGTTGTGGGTAACAGTACTCTTCTTTGCATAAACATTCTTAGAGCGTATTTCCATTTTCGCAGCCAAATAGGGATAACACCTATTTTATATTTGTTCCATGTTCCCATTCACATAGCATAAGCTAAAAAAATAATACAAAAATGCTTCTTTTCAGTTTAAATTGTTTTTTTCTTGGGTTAGGGTTTTAAGGGTTAACATTTCTTCCAGCTTGTATTTCTTTGAAATGTTAAGAGGGGCTGTGAGGGTTCTAAGATGGCTTGCCAATTGTAAGTTAATGAAGCTTATCAGATAAACACAATCCTCAAATTTCAGTCCCAAGTCTTTCTATAAGGACAGAGTGAAAGGGCTAAGAAAAACCTGGAATTAGCCATATTGCCTGATTTAACAAAATATCTAAAAGGTAAGAATAGTTATTTGTGTGAATAGCAACACATAACGGAAATATAGAGGGGTTTTCCCAAATTTGACTTCAAAAGGGGAAATACAGTTTAAATCAGCCCCAGAATTATAACCTATATATGTGATAAGTCCGATATGGCCGATCCTTCGGCTAGCTTCGGCCCCAGGACCCCTTCAGTTCAGTAGAATCGAAGGGCTGCTGTACGGGCTATTCACTATAGCCCGTACAGCTCCCGAACATGGCCGAGCGACTTAGTCGAGCCGAACGCATATGCCTCGGCTCGGCTGAGCCGCGCTGAAAGCCGAAGCTGGCCGGCTGTCAGCCTGCTTCTGACAGCTGGGTGGAGAAAAACACTGCTTTTTCTTTTTTTTCTTATTCTAACACGGAGCCGTGTCAGAATAGAAAAAAAAAATTGGCAATAGGAATGCATTGCTAGATTCCTATTGGCTATTTCAATTTGCAAAAGCAAACTAGCATTTCACCCGCCCTCTGCTGCAGTTCTCCATCAGGTCCACTGCTGATTGACAGCAGCAGAGGGCGGGTACAAAGCTAGTTTGCTATTGGCTATTGCACATTGAAATAGCCAATAGGAATCTAGCCATGCATTCCTATGGCCAAAAATTGCTTTTTTATTGCTTTTTTTTGACGGCAGCAGAACCGCCGGCCAATAGAAAACTGTTGGGCGGAGCTAGCTGTCATTGCTAGCTCCGCACAATTGTTTTCTATTTTTATTTTTCTATTTTTTCGGTCCCACAGAGAGACCGAGCAGAACAGCCGAGCCGAATGCCGCTCGGCGGCATTCGGCTATTCACTCACTGCTGTTCGGCATCTATGAGAATAGACCGAACAGCAGCGAGTAGCCTGTCAGAGGTTCGGCTCAGCCGATCCAGATGTTGGATCGACTGAGTCGAACAAGTCCCAGGAGCTTGCAAAAAGACTAATACTGTATATAAATATTTTGCAATATTGGAGCTCTAGAAGTTAGACTCCCCATTCATCAAATATCAAAGTGCAAACTTTCCTTTCACCTGCACATGGCAACTCACTAGACCAACGGACCTCAGGAAATCAGAGGTCAACATGCACATATGTGACAATCATCCAAATAGCTGAAATTTTGTGTCAGGAGTGAGACTCCAATGAAGGGTGAATTAAACCACCACCAACAAATATGAAGAGCCACTCATCAGATGGCAGGACCCCAGATGAATAGAGGTCACTATAGGTTTGTGTCTAATGAATCTAGTCTGAGGATATCCACAAAATGTGAAATGTAAATCATGTTGTCATCCATTGGACTCCCAACTTAGATCAAATGGTAAAGGATAATTCTCAGATGTCACCAGCAAATAAGTAAAGAATCTAATGGTACAGACGATTAAAGTTTCAAAAACCATCAGTTATTGAAACTTTAAAATGCTGACATGACATAAAACCACACTTTGAAGCTTACATTGTAATGCAGTGCTTCTCAACCTGTGTAACCTCAGGACCCACATTTGTCCTTGGCATTAGGGTACTGCGCTTTCCGGTGCAGGGGCGTTCGAACTGTGGGTGGGAGGCGCGTTTGTGGTGCCATACAAATGAATGACAACGCAACACACCTCCTACACCAGAATGCACGGTAGGTGCGATTGCATGGTACAGTGTGGAAATCTCATGGTAATATGTGATTAATGCACTGTACTAGTGTGGACGGAATGGAGCTCTCTCAAGGCCAAAGCCCCATCCCACCCCACCTCAAGCTGACACTCGGCCCCAGGCAGCTTATTTTGAATGGCTGCTCAGCAAGAGAACTGACAGTGCTGCGCTAGGGTGAGGCAGAGGGGCCTCTCACCTAGAAAAGTGGAAGGCTTGTGGCGACCCACTGAAAACGGGGTCGCAACCCACTTTTGGGTCACGACCCACTAGTTGAGAACCAAGGTGGTAATGTGATAATATCAGTGTCCAGAAGCTCCTCCCTACATGTTTCATCATAACAGACATCCTCAGGGGCTATGGGCACTGGCTTACAACAAGATTTTTTAACTATACCAGAGGGATATGTTGTTACCCTCGGAAGTGATTGCACCACATCAATCCTTCACATATATAAAGTTACATTGCACTGATAAATGCTAAAAAAAAAAAAAAAAAA
>NW_017306401.1:878601-908172 GCF_000935625.1 Nanorana parkeri | reverse complement strand
CCCCACGAACTCACCCCCACAGAGCACCAAAGCAGAGATCCACCTATAGCTAGAACAACAGAATATAAAATAAAAGACTGACAATACACAGTAGATTAACAACACATAGCCCTGAAACCCTTTTTCCCAGTTCTCGTTCAAAGCATACCAACGCCAAAAAGGTCATCAAAAAGTATATGAAGAAATTAATAAAGTCAGATATATATCCATGCTCTTTCGCAGGAGCACCACCATTTGCGGGAGAGGGGGGCAAGGAAGTCCACCAGTCTCCCCCCTCAGCAATAATCAGCCACCACTCGCATGCAGGTATCCTCAGGTCTTAGGTAGGTGCTCAAGCCACTTGAAGGCCTCCTCCAGAGCGGTAAAGAATCGGGTAGCTTCGCCATCCTGCACCCGCAGGCGCGCTGGGAAAAGCATGCTATACCTGATCCCCTTTGCTCTTAGGGCAGCTTTGGCAGCATCAAAGGACTTACGTTGGCGCTGGGTCTCTACAGAATAGTCTGGGAATATGAGAAGCTTATTGTTTTCATACTTAAGCTCCCCCAGTAGCCTGGCTTCACGAAGGATGGCATCCCGGTCCCGGAAATTTAGTAGTTTGGAAATAAAAGTACGCGGGGGGGCCCCCAGGGGACCCTGGGAGGAAGGCATGCGATGGGCCCGCTCAACCGCGAAGAAGGCCGTGAGCTGGGCCTTAGGGAGCAGGGGCCGGATCAGGGATTCGGCAAAGCTAAGTGGGTCAGTGCCCTCCAGCCCCTCCGGCAGCCCAAGGATGCGCAGGTTACTCCTACGGTTCCGGTTTTTGGCATCCACCGCCCGGGACTCTAAGGCCTTGACCTTGGTTTGTAGAGTGCACAGAGTCGCCATATGGGCCCCAACCACATCCTCCACCTCACCCACTCTACCTTCCACCGCGGTCATCCGATCCCGGAATCTGTCCAGGTCTCGTCGGAGGAGTCCCACGTCCGACTGGAGATGGTCAATCTTGGACGTGAGTGCAAATTGGCAACCAGCTATCGCGGCCATCACCGCTGTAAACTGGGCTGGGCCCGACAGAGCCTCCTCCACGACCTCCGGCTGGGCCGCCATCTTGCCCCGAGGCTGTTTCTTACTGCGGGCCGGCAAGGGCGAAGGGGTACTGGGGCAACCTGTAGATGATTTACGGTGGCCCCCGAGACATACCCTCCAGTACAGGAGACAGGCAGACCTTGGTCCTGTAACAAAACGAGCGTTCCACAGGGCTATAACTCACAGGATAATAGATAGGGTGGCGGAGCACAGCTATTACACGTGTGCTCCGGTCGCCATCTTGGACACGCCACAGATGTGAGCTTTAATCCTCTTACCTACAATGGGAAACTGAAGCATAGGATCTGGCTGATCGTTGTGGGTAACAGTACTCTTCTTTGCATAAACATTCTTAGAGCGTATTTCCATTTTCGCAGCCAAATAGGGATAACACCTATTTTATATTTGTTCCATGTTCCCATTCACATAGCATAAGCTAAAAAAATAATACAAAAATGCTTCTTTTCAGTTTAAATTGTTTTTTTCTTGGGTTAGGGTTTTAAGGGTTAACATTTCTTCCAGCTTGTATTTCTTTGAAATGTTAAGAGGGGCTGTGAGGGTTCTAAGATGGCTTGCCAATTGTAAGTTAATGAAGCTTATCAGATAAACACAATCCTCAAATTTCAGTCCCAAGTCTTTCTATAAGGACAGAGTGAAAGGGCTAAGAAAAACCTGGAATTAGCCATATTGCCTGATTTAACAAAATATCTAAAAGGTAAGAATAGTTATTTGTGTGAATAGCAACACATAACGGAAATATAGAGGGGTTTTCCCAAATTTGACTTCAAAAGGGGAAATACAGTTTAAATCAGCCCCAGAATTATAACCTATATATGTGATAAGTCCGATATGGCCGATCCTTCGGCTAGCTTCGGCCCCAGGACCCCTTCAGTTCAGTAGAATCGAAGGGCTGCTGTACGGGCTATTCACTATAGCCCGTACAGCTCCCGAACATGGCCGAGCGACTTAGTCGAGCCGAACGCATATGCCTCGGCTCGGCTGAGCCGCGCTGAAAGCCGAAGCTGGCCGGCTGTCAGCCTGCTTCTGACAGCTGGGTGGAGAAAAACACTGCTTTTTCTTTTTTTTCTTATTCTAACACGGAGCCGTGTCAGAATAGAAAAAAAAAATTGGCAATAGGAATGCATTGCTAGATTCCTATTGGCTATTTCAATTTGCAAAAGCAAACTAGCATTTCACCCGCCCTCTGCTGCAGTTCTCCATCAGGTCCACTGCTGATTGACAGCAGCAGAGGGCGGGTACAAAGCTAGTTTGCTATTGGCTATTGCACATTGAAATAGCCAATAGGAATCTAGCCATGCATTCCTATGGCCAAAAATTGCTTTTTTATTGCTTTTTTTTGACGGCAGCAGAACCGCCGGCCAATAGAAAACTGTTGGGCGGAGCTAGCTGTCATTGCTAGCTCCGCACAATTGTTTTCTATTTTTATTTTTCTATTTTTTCGGTCCCACAGAGAGACCGAGCAGAACAGCCGAGCCGAATGCCGCTCGGCGGCATTCGGCTATTCACTCACTGCTGTTCGGCATCTATGAGAATAGACCGAACAGCAGCGAGTAGCCTGTCAGAGGTTCGGCTCAGCCGATCCAGATGTTGGATCGACTGAGTCGAACAAGTCCCAGGAGCTTGCAAAAAGACTAATACTGTATATAAATATTTTGCAATATTGGAGCTCTAGAAGTTAGACTCCCCATTCATCAAATATCAAAGTGCAAACTTTCCTTTCACCTGCACATGGCAACTCACTAGACCAACGGACCTCAGGAAATCAGAGGTCAACATGCACATATGTGACAATCATCCAAATAGCTGAAATTTTGTGTCAGGAGTGAGACTCCAATGAAGGGTGAATTAAACCACCACCAACAAATATGAAGAGCCACTCATCAGATGGCAGGACCCCAGATGAATAGAGGTCACTATAGGTTTGTGTCTAATGAATCTAGTCTGAGGATATCCACAAAATGTGAAATGTAAATCATGTTGTCATCCATTGGACTCCCAACTTAGATCAAATGGTAAAGGATAATTCTCAGATGTCACCAGCAAATAAGTAAAGAATCTAATGGTACAGACGATTAAAGTTTCAAAAACCATCAGTTATTGAAACTTTAAAATGCTGACATGACATAAAACCACACTTTGAAGCTTACATTGTAATGCAGTGCTTCTCAACCTGTGTAACCTCAGGACCCACATTTGTCCTTGGCATTAGGGTACTGCGCTTTCCGGTGCAGGGGCGTTCGAACTGTGGGTGGGAGGCGCGTTTGTGGTGCCATACAAATGAATGACAACGCAACACACCTCCTACACCAGAATGCACGGTAGGTGCGATTGCATGGTACAGTGTGGAAATCTCATGGTAATATGTGATTAATGCACTGTACTAGTGTGGACGGAATGGAGCTCTCTCAAGGCCAAAGCCCCATCCCACCCCACCTCAAGCTGACACTCGGCCCCAGGCAGCTTATTTTGAATGGCTGCTCAGCAAGAGAACTGACAGTGCTGCGCTAGGGTGAGGCAGAGGGGCCTCTCACCTAGAAAAGTGGAAGGCTTGTGGCGACCCACTGAAAACGGGGTCGCAACCCACTTTTGGGTCACGACCCACTAGTTGAGAACCAAGGTGGTAATGTGATAATATCAGTGTCCAGAAGCTCCTCCCTACATGTTTCATCATAACAGACATCCTCAGGGGCTATGGGCACTGGCTTACAACAAGATTTTTTAACTATACCAGAGGGATATGTTGTTACCCTCGGAAGTGATTGCACCACATCAATCCTTCACATATATAAAGTTACATTGCACTGATAAATGCTAAAAAAAAAAAAAAAAAAACAGTAAGCAAAATAAATTACTATTTCCATTGTTAATATATAAAAAAGAACTAAGACTTATAGCAATGGCAAAACATAAAATGTAAAAATCATATATCTTTACAAAATACATATAATGTCTAAAGCTCCTTGTGTTCCCAGGTGGTCTCCCATCCAAGTACTAACCAGGCCTGAGTCTGCTTAACCTCCAAGGTCAGGGGCTTTCTGGTTGATGTGGCTTTAGGCATCAATTTATCCAATATGTAAATATTAAAGTATTAAAAACCATCTATTATCACTAAAACAGTTATTATCCCAGTAAAGATTGTGACCCTGTGGGGCATGGAATTTTAATTTATAAATGCACCTAGTCTCAGGTTTTGAGATTATCTTAGTTCTGTTATAGCCCCTTTATTGGGGAATCAATTTATCTACACTGACACATTTTAAACCCTTAGGGTTTTTATTATGATATAGCATAATGGGCAGATAAACTATGTCCCTTAAAAAAAAAAAAATTCAAATATTGTTACCATGCTCCATCAATCTTACTTGCAGTGCAGTCTTACCAATATACTGCAAATCACATGGACACAGCAAAATCTATGTATTTTTTTTATTTATTTTCAATTTATCTTTGAGATGGAGACACTGGGGATAGCAGGCAAACATTTATTTATTATTGGTATTTATATAGCACTGACAATTTACACAGCACTTTACATTGCACATTCACATCAGTCCCTGCCCTCAAGGAGCTTACAATCTAAGGTCCCTATCGCACATTTATACATACAGGGCCAATTTAGACTGGAGCCAATTAACCTTTCAGCATGTCTTTGGAGTGTGGGAGGAAACCGGAGTACCCCGAGTTAACCCACGTAAGCACAGGGAGAACATGCAAGCTCCTTGCAGATAGTGACCTAGTCCGGATTCGAACCGGGACCCACTGTGCCAACTCCTCAAAGCAAAATGCCAAGAAAAAGGTGGGATTTGCTTAAGAGGAGGAGGAAAAGGGTGCATGAACAGCACTTAGAAGACAAGTAGCTGCTCTGCACCCTAGAGGAGGAGAAGGAAAATGGCACATAGTAGTACAGAAAGAAAAGTGGATACTCTGCTTCCTGGAGGAGGAGGAAGAAGAGGAAAAGAGAGCATGAGCAGACCAGTAAAAGCAATAGTGGCTGCGCAACACCCTTGAGGAGAAGGAGGAAGAGAAGGGTGTATTAGCAGCCACAAAAATAAATGGTTGGTATGCAGTCTTGATGAGGAGGGAAAGGGTGCATTATAGGCCCAAAATAAATGGGTGCTATACGCACTTGAGGAGGAAAAGGGCACATTACCAGGCCCAATAAAAATTGCTGCTAAATGTCCTTGAGGAGTAAGAAGAACAAAGTCTAGGAACTTTCCGCTTTATTATAAGAGAAGACTTGCAGCACAAAAAACTTGTAATAATAAAAAAAAAATACTTGCTATGCACCCTTGAGTAGGAGCAGGTGGGTGGAAAAATTTGCTTTTAACAGGCCCAACAAAAATGGATGCTATGCACTACTATAGTAGCATTCATTAATTTCTGTTGTAAATAAAAAAAAACAGTAAAACTTTTTAATAACAACATTTTAGCCCCTTAATATAGTTAGTGAACCCTAACTAGTACCCTTTTCCCCTTAGTTTTCCTTTTGTTATCATTTGTATGTTAACTTTTTACATTTGTTTTTGTAATGCCAAATTTTTAAAAATGCTTTGTATAAGAAACATGATTCTACTGCCAGAGGGACAAATCACAGTAAAAAAAGTTGTAGTTAACCCCAATTAGTTTTTTGAAATGTTTTTATATCAACATTTTAAATTTGTTTTTGTAATGCTGAATTAAAGAGATCGGGAGATGGGGAAGCAGTTTGGCATGCTCATCTTGGGTACCAGAAGACATTGTCTCAGCATGGATGCCAGTAGGGAAAGGGAGGAGTAACAGTTAGAGGAACCAGAACCCCTGATAGTACTTTGTGTAGGATTTAAAACAGAAGAATCAATTGAAGCGGCATGCTTACATAATGTTGGCATTTCTATCCCCTCCAATGGCATTTTTAGTGAGGGTACCTTTAGTTTATTTAAAGGTGGCCATATACCTATTGATTTGTGATCAATCTAGGTACGAGCAAACACAAACAAGCGATTCCTCATCAATTACAAAATCGAATGATGCAACGCATTCTGTATCATTTCAAAATGCGATCAGAAACAATCAATGAAATTCTGCCATGGTCAATCAACTTGCAAGCATTGAGATTGATTGGAAGCTCATTAAATAAATAAGAAGGGGAGGGTTTGTGGTTTATAGTTCTTACTGAATTAAATCATTTTTGAATCAAATTATCTGATCAAATGATCGATTAAATGACCGATTTAATGATCATATCGATACATGTGTGACCACCTTAATACAATTTTATTTCTTTTCACTTATTGCCTTTTCACACCCATTCTTGTGACTGCTCAGATATATTTTACCCATTTAATATTGTCTCATATAGTATTTTTTTGACTTACTATGCAATTCTGATGTAAACAT
This sequence comes from Nanorana parkeri, assembly GCF_000935625.1. Classification (NCBI taxonomy): domain Eukaryota; kingdom Metazoa; phylum Chordata; class Amphibia; order Anura; family Dicroglossidae; genus Nanorana; species Nanorana parkeri. The sequence goes on along the minus strand of NW_017306401.1, from coordinate 901,710 downwards.
TATAACTATAATACAATAGATACAGTGTATTCTGCTGTTATAGTATTTATAAGTATTACTTTGTTTACAGAGATGACGCTTTATATCAATTTTACATTTAGATTTCATATAATATTTAGGTACCAAGGCCAAGTCAAACAATATTCTGCAATAATATGTCTCAATTCTTAGATAATATCTCTGAAACTTAAGATTTTATCTCAGAATACTAACATATTATTTTAAAATTATTGGAGCTTTTTTTTTTTTCCACTCAGACCCGAGCCAAGACTTGTCCATGCCATAGCAATAATCTCTTGCTTTTGTACTGTTACTTGCTTTAAGTGAGGAATTTAATATTTTCTAAGATACGTTTTTTTTTTCTGCATATAAATGTGCTGATGTGTAAGACAAAGAGAGGGCGATGAACAGAAAGCAATTCCTTGTTGAATATATCCACAGCAGGGCATTTCACAGCTACAGTTCACTCTATTTAAATTGTTCTTCTGCCTGCTGCTTAATTTAAAGCTCCAGTTTTCCTGTTGCAAAGTGTTTGTTTCTGTTATTAGTGTTGCTTTTAACATCTTCACAGTTATTGTAGTTAGGAGTGTAAATGATTGCGTACATACATAGTTGCTGCCTCCCTGTTATATTGTGTCGACAAAGAATTAGCTGTGGCAGAAAAAGGCTTTTTTTTTGTCAGCTGCTTTGTGATAATCACAGCTGTGACATATCAGCCCTTTGATGACATTTGCGTCTTGTTACGTCTGTCGAATATTATATTAGACAATATCTAACCCAGGGGGTGAGGAATACAAGGAGATGATCCTCTTGGTCTTTGTTTACTCTATATTTGGATTTCAGCTAATAGATTCCAATGGTTACTTCATAATCCAGTACATAGGAGTACTAATGTTACTCAAAGTGACCAGCATCAACCATCAATCATGAAATTACTTACTTCATATTTTTAAAGCAAAAGCAATTAAAAATTATTGCTGATTGGTTATAATAGCCCAGTGTTCTATTCACATTTTTGTTTTCTTATTGTATAAACTGGCTCATTAAATGACCTTTCTTCTATGGTGTTCTCCTATCCCAAGAGGACCAACACATTAAATAGAATTTCCAGTTTTCCCATTAAGTCTTATTAATTAGATTAAATTATTCTCCTACAGACCCCATGACTCTTGCAGCAAGGCAAACTAAGGTGGAAGGTCATTTTAGATTACACCTTCTGGCATTAGGCTACATTTTTTGATGCCATGGGCTTTGCAGGGGAGGAACATCTGCCTAATGCCCTGACGTCCTCTCCCCTCCCTCCACAAACACACACAGGCGTCACAAGGGGGGTGCAGTGTTACTACCCATAACAGGTGACATAAGATCAGTGCACGCGATGCCATTATGTGCTTGTGTAATGACATAATGTGTATACGTAATGACATGCGCACTGGGTGACACTTGGCCTGGTGATGCTGCTGCAACTACCAGGTCCAACAATCTGAACGGAGTAGGATTCGATACACAGTTCTGCGTTCGTTAACCAGTGTGCTTCTTCAGGTTGAGGCATCTCCTTGACGTTTACTTATTCCCCTGCCAGGAAAGCATTTTGTGTGAAATGTTGGGTAAATGTGGGCACTGGATGCTTTTCTTTTGCATCCATCACCTGTGTGGACCTGGCCTAAGGGCTCATATACAAGCACTAATGCCTGCAAATATTCCTTATGCCTAATGTAAAGCTCCTAAAATAACCCTGCTACTTTAAAAAAAATGGCAGATGCACCTAGTCATAGAAGAGGGTGAATACCTTTGCTGGAGTCCATTCTTTGCCCTTTTTAGAGCTAGCAGCACCCCTGCTGAGAAGGGAAAGAGTTGCTTTGAGGGCCGGTTCACACCACAAACTCCGCATTCCAGTGCATTTGGCCTCTGGAATGCACTGGAACGCAAGCCGGCCGGCTTCCTGCGTTCAGGAACGTGAGGGGGCGTGGCGGTGCATTGAAGTCAATGACACCACAGCCACGCCTCCCCGCCCGCAGTGCAATCTACCGCACCAGGAACGCAGGCACATTAGTGCTTGTGTTCTGGTCCAGTGCATTCTGCACAACTAGTGCTTGCAGCATGTGTATGACCTGAGAATAAAATAACCAAATATAGTCTTGAATTGTATTGTAACTGTAATGTCTTCCTTATATTGTTAAGTGCTGCGTAAACTTGTGCCGCTATATAAATACTATGTAATAATAATAATAAGATAAATGTTTTATTATTTGGGATCGTTTTATCTAAATAAAAAGCAACCTGAATTTGTGCATTATGGCTCATCCACATTTTTAATTATGATTTTAGTAGCGATTTGTTGGCATAATTAGAAACCAATTTCCTAATTATTGACTAACCAAGCGAGTTTTCCATTTTAAATGGAAACTGGCCAATTATATAAAATAATAATATAAAAAGTACATTCTTACATTGTCATTTTTAAATACAGAACCAATAAATGAATAAGGCTTCTGAAATACCTGCTGAACTGCAGGGAGTGTATAGACGCAAGGATGCTGAAGAACATTCCAAATGCTGCAGCGTAGGAGGAGACAGGCTTCAGAGACTGGAGAAGCAGGGAGCAGGCTCAGCGGTTTGGGTGAGTATAACTTTTTTATATTTTTTTAGCACCTAGACAAAATCAAGCAGTTAACCCTTGCAGCGTGGGGGTAGCCCCACTGCAAGGGTTAATACAAGTTTTGCCCAGAGTTATACTTTAAGTTAAGGTTGGGGGGACAGGAATTAAGTTTTTTTTAAAAGGATGCCCCATAACTAAGACTAAAAAAATGAATACATTCCACAATTTGCATCCACTGGCATTGAGTATATTTTTTTCTAGACCATCATTCATTTCCTTGGTGTCATTTTCTTCTTGAGCAAGAAAAGAGCATGCACACAACATGGGGCTTTAAAACTGCTTGTATGCAATTAGCCTTAAATTGACACATCTAATAAACCCATGCTACTGCTCAATACTGCTGTGTTACTCGCAAAGCTATATCAAGCAGTTATCAAAAGTGAGCCCAACACTGACACTGTAAACAGCACACAAACAGCTTAAGAATATGGTATGGGAATGTTACAGTACAGGGCATGATACTAATGCACAAAATGTAATATTTTAGCCTCAAATCTTTTCAAAGAAAAAAAATGTTCTTTTACAAATCCACATTTCTTTTCTTGTGGCAAAAATAAATAAATAAATAAATAAATACATAAATTAAAAATAACGCTATCTGCATTGAGGACCTGACCCCTTTTCTCTGCAGCAGTAAATCACATTTAATAGGAATTTAATGTTGGCTTATGTGCCAGCTAGAATTAATAAGCAGAGGTCTGATGATGCAAACGCTTAAAGTAAACATTTCATAAAGCTGAATGTGCAATCAGAAAATAGACAAGCAGAGGTTACATTTAAAGACACCCATGTGTCATTATGATAAGAGCTATAAGCAAGACTATTGGCCCTTGAGTGGGACAGACAGCCTTGCTGACCAATAGTAAGACTTGGAACGTGGGAGTATACAACAGAGTCAAGATTTGCCCTCAGGATTTTAAATAATTCTCTGCAGCAGATTAAAGCCTCGTTCACACAACATTAAGTCGGGCCGTACACATCCGTGCGTTGTGCATGGCCATATTAGGCCGCTCCTGTTGCAACTGGTTCTTCCCTAAGGGAGGACATGGCTGTACGCACTTCCGAGCTGCACATCCGTGCGGATCCGGGGTATCTGTAGATCCAGTCTGCGTCCAATCACAGGCCCGGATGTGCAGTTCGGGTGTGCGTATGACAGCATTTGGCCGCGTCCTCCAATAGGGAAGAACAGGCTGCTGCATGTCCCTCCCAGGAAGAGCCCGATACGGCAGTGCGCGCCACGCGGATGTGTACGCCCCGACGCTGTGTGAATGAGGCCAAAGATGGGGAAGAAGTTGTAGAAGTTGTAAAACTATACCGTGGAAGTTGTGTGATCAGAAGAATTGAAGAGGAGGACAATGGACCAGTAACAAGCATTGTCCACAGGCTCCCAGCAGCTGATTTTTTTTTCAGGACTGGCTTACAATACCTTGCTACGTAGTGTGACTCTGTATGGATGTAACTATGTTGCTAAAGGAAAGCTTTGCTTTCTCATTTTAGATCCACCCCTCCAACCCACCCCCTTTAATCATGAGCAGTCAGAGCTGCTCTCTCTTCTTGTGCAGGTTGACTAGTATCTTGTATCCTCCCCCTCCTGTAGTTTTTGGCAGGCAGCCTGTAGTGGGCCGAGCCTGCTGGGTCCCTCCCACAGTTCTGCTCTGTCTACAGACTATGTACTATGTACTATGTACAGACTATGTACTATGTACTGATGTAATTGCTACATTTACAAGGTAATATCTGGGTTTGGTACAGTATACCTTTGTGGCTAAATGATATGAAATGCAAGTTTTTGTGCCCAGAGTCCAGCTGTATAGCAGAACTTGAGGCTAGTGGGACCAAATAACCACTTATGTGCATTATGGCAAGCTTAGTTCATAGTTTGCCTTCCTCTAGTGCTGGAAGGTCTGCACTGCACATCACTCCACACCACTGTTGCTACCAATCCTCTCTTCTCTGCTGCTTTTTTTGCATTTGATGTTCAGCCATTCGGCAGCCAGTGATGATTTAACTGCCATACATATTCTATGTGCTGGAGTTCCATTATCCTGGGAATAGACTGAGAGTGCACAATAAATTGCACAGGTAGTATATACACACACACAAAACACATGCTAGAAGAAAATGAATGAGATTATTGACAGAGGAGACATGCAAATTGTTTCTACCCTGCACCTGTCACTATAGGATACATAATAAACTGACACTTTGTACAGTAGGGTTCTCCAGGTTCCTACAGGTCATGTCAGACTTCCTGTAGAGTGCCCTAGGAGCCTTAAACATCAGAGTGTGTTGCTCTCCAACTCCATCTCTGGTCACCAGCTCTTTGTCTCACCAGTTGTTCATAACGCTACCACCAATCACAGCTAACAGGGGTGCCGCAAGAGATGCAGGCAGGGTGAGGTCTGATGATCACAGGAGCTGAAAGGTATTTGCATATTAGTACACCCCAGTATCTGTGATTCCTGGAGCAGCTGCAGATTTGCTTTATGTTGGACATGCAAAAGTTCAAGAATCAGACAGGGTAGGCATTCTGCATCTTTCAATGTCCAGATTAATGTTACAGTGTAATATAAAATTCACTCTGGGCACAGCAGGCATACTGAATATTTCTCTGCAGCAGCCAGACATACAGCGCTTGAACATGTCACTATCCATCTTCCATGTAGCTATGTTTGTATATTTACATCAATGCTAAAGGAACAACATGTAGTTCATAAAACTATCACCCACAGCAGACAATCTAACACATGCCAGCATTTGCAGACCAGTCTAGACCTTCAAGAAGAACTCAAGGAAAACAACTTTTATTAACCCTTGCAGTGGAGCTACCCCCCACACTGCAAGGGTTAACTGCTTGTTTTTGTCAATGTTAGAAAAAAGTTACACTTACCTGAACCACAGAGCCGGCTTGTTCTTAGACCGGTCCTTCCAGCCTCTCTCCCCCTCCTCTGCAGTGGTCTAAGGTCCTCTAAATCATCATATTATTTACACTGTGTATAGACATGAGGACGCATTCAACAGGAACGCAGGAACATTCAAATGCTGCAGTGTAGCAGGAGAAAGGCTACATTGTTACAGCTGGCCGGCTCGGAGCACTGCAAGGGTTAATAAAAACATGTCCTGTAGTACTTCTTTAATACTATTACATGCAGGAAATAAGTAGCATTATGGACACAAAACCGCTAGTATGATTAGAAAGGACACCACTGAAAAACATTGTCTTGAAAAAATGACACCAAGGAAATGAATGATGGTCTAGAAAAAATGTACTTAATGCCAGTGGATGCAAATTGTAGAACGTATTCATTTTTTTAGTCTTAGTTATGGGGCATCCTTTAAAAAAAACGTAATTCCTGTCCCCTGACCTTTACTTAAAGAAGAGCTGTGGGCAAAACTTTTCTTAACCCCTCCAGTGGGCTACACCCACGCTGCAAGGGTTAAGTGCTTGTTTTTAACTAGGTGAGAAAAAAAAAGGGAACAGAGCGCCACCTCCGTGTGTAAAATCATTTATTAAAATAAATAAAACAAGGGATATATGTACTCACAAACAAACGTTTTCATCACGCTTTAACAACATACAAGAGGCCAAACTGTCTGTTAACCAAACATAGTATCGCCCCGACTATGTACCACGGCTACCTCCGGTCACATCACCATCCATCATGATTTTGATGAAGGGGGCTTGCTCCTGAAATGCATCAATCTTGGCTGGCTAAAGCCGGTGGACGGTGATGTGACCGGAGGTAGCCGTGGTACATAGTCGGGGCGATACTATGTTTGGTTAACAGACAGTTTGGCCTCTTGTATGTTGTTAAAGCGTGATGAAAACGTTTGTTTGTGAGTACATATATCCCTTGTTTTATTTATCTTAATAAACGATTTTACACATGGAGGTTGCGCTCTGTTCCCTGCGCTCTGTGGCTGAGCGGGAGGCCGAGGTGTCAGCCGGGCTGGATGTGGCAGCCAAGGTGTCAGCTCGGGGGGGGGGAGGTTGGTGCTGTTAGGCGCCCATGCTTCACCCCCCCACACCTGCACCCCCCCAATGAGATGCTTCTGGAGGCTACTGCCACAGGATGCCTGATTATTGGGATGTCCCTGCGCACGGAAGTGTAACAGCCCCTACCAAGTTTTTTTTTGTATATCTGTGTCCCTATTGTGGAGATTGATCTAACTTCTTGTCAGGGTAGAAAGTGATGGGGTATTTCTCCACAAAGGGAAACAGACAAGAGCAAAAACATGTATAGTAGAATGTGCAACGTTTTGGCCTTCTCGCAATGTTTTTCCTGTACCGTGCATTACACTGCTTTGCAACGCAAGGCTGCCGGGAGGTGCATTGGGGTGGCATTCAACGCTAGGTGTGCTCTGCCATAGCATGTGCCAAACACACAGTAACGTGCTATGGGGTATTTACGAACAGAAACTAAAAACAAGCTCAGTCATGAAGGGGTTAAAGAGTCAGAATTTCACAATTTGGTAGATGCTACAGGGTTAAGCCATTTAAACTGACCATATACTAGACATTTTTCTCGAGGGACTGAAAGAGAAAAATGCATGATTCACCCATCCAAGCTAAACAGTTTGGATGGGGGAAACCTCCCTGCTCGGCTGTCAGAATGCCTGCACAGTGACTTCAGATAATTGGCTGCAGTCAATGTTCAGCCGAGAATTTTCAAACTGGTCAACTGAGAAATCAACTTTTGTGGACGGCGGTGTTGGGGGACCACATACTGTTTTAAGATTCAAGCAGTGTATGTATAGCTATATTGCAAAGAGACTCTATTGGTGACTAGAGTTTCTGGGTCTGCACACCTGCTGTAGCAATTATAGGAATGTCCCACTATGTCTGCTGGATTTTTAAAAATTGATTTTATACTATGGAGAGTGAAATAGAAGGTCCTGGAACATGCACAGGTGGAAAAGGACACCCAAAATTCAGTATCAGAATCTTGCTGCTGAAGCATCCAAATCATAAAAGAAACCGATGGCTGAATTAGCGTACCATGTTCTATCTATAATGAAAATATCACTTTTGGGAGGCGCATGCGCGCAGGGATCTCAGATGGCCGCGTTTTAGATCACCTCCGCTCCACCCGGGCAATCTCCCTCTACTACCGTTCTCCCACCGGCACCAGTAGCTCGCTCTTGCTTACCGGGAGTCAGAAGTGGACCTCCGGCACCCATTCACCCAATGGGGAAAACGGACAAACCCCAGCAAACCCGCAAATCGGAGCACACTGTGGAGACCGCGAGGCAGCCTTCCAAAATGGCGCCCGATCCACTCTCCACCTCAGACGAGGAAAGTCGGCACTCGGTAGGTGACGGCCCGGTGTCGCAAGCAGACCCATGGCCCCGCACCCCGCTAGCTCTCTGCTCCCAGGATCCTGAAGGGGACTCGCAGATGCTCGCCCGCTTCCGCGGCATAGTCCGGGAAGAAATCTCGGCGGCCTCCCGTAAGCTCTCCACCGACCTGCTCCGCGAGATTAGAGATGTAGGCCGCAGAACCACCGCCATCGAGAATCGCATTTATGATGCCACCTTAGTCTTGGACGACCACGAACGGGAATTGGTGGCACTCCGGGACGAACTGGAGCAGCTCAAGGACAAACAGGAGGACTCTGAAAATAGGGCCCGTCGGAGTAATGTCCGCATCCGGGGCCTTCCGGAGACTGTCACTGACCTCCACGGTTCCATGACGGCCTTCTTTCAGGAATTGGTGCCGGATCTCCCCTTAGATCGTTTGGAGTTGGACCGTGTGCACCGCGCGCTAGCTAGGCCGCGGCCCGATGGTCCTCCGAGGGATGTGGTCCTCAAGTTCCACCATTTCCGCTCCAAAGAAAGAGTCCTGCAGGCGGCCCGTGACAAAGCCCCCCTCTCCTTTCAGGGCTATGACTTACAGGTCTACTCGGACCTATCCCCCGCTACGTTGGCGAAACGACGTGCCTTGAAACCATACCTGCTGTCCCGGAAGTCCATGAATGTCTGCTACCGCTGGGGATTCCCCTCCAAGGTTTTCTTCACATATCGAGATGCCCCCTATCAAGCCGCGACGGCCACGGATCTCCGTACTCTTTTCCAGGAATTGGGCTTCGCAGTTCCGCCGGAGGAACCCCCCGCCGCCCCGTTCTTCCTTTTCAGGCTGCGCTACCATTACCGCCCAGCTCCCCTTCGACCTCGGAACCGCCAGGAGCGCATCGTTCTCCCTTGACGCCGTCCAGGATTCCCCGCCACCTGAAAGCCGATGCTCTCCAACATGTTGGGGATGGTTGATTTGCACCCCCCAGTCCGCTGTCACTTCTAAGAGACTCCGTCTCAACTGACTGCACCTTGTTCCATGCCTAGACCGAGTTGGTAGGGTTTGCCCCACATGGCGGTGTGCCTTACTGCTGACTTCTTATTTTCAGATTTTTCAAAAGTTTTTTAACTGCCTTTTGTATTTTTACGGGTGTGATGGATCCCGGGAGCCCTCTTTAGGCACTTTTGCCTGGAGTGCCCCACTACCTCCCTCCCGGCATCCATTCCCTAGTTTTGTTACCTACTATGGACATGACGCTTTTGCTCTAACTGTTCCCTGTAATTGTGGGTCACTTTTAGGCATGTGGTGTACCTGAGCCCCAGATATGTCCGGGTGATGTACACCTGTCCACCGCACCCGGTCGGTATGATCTATCTGTATCCTATTAGTGTACTCCGTTTTGATAACAACTATGTTGAGACTTTGTTTCAGGTTTACACCATGCCTCTTATGTCAATGCCTGCGTCATGGATCCCGGGAGCTATTGTTTTGGCAGTGCCTCCTTTGCACCACCCTACTCCCTCTCCCGGTATCCATTCCGTGGTGTACTCTAAGCTGTCGTTGTATGCCTTACTACCCTTGTATAGTGTAACTAGCATTTCCCCTTCCACCTTCCTCTTTCCCTGAAGTACAGAGCCCCCATTTAGGCCACCGGTCCCAAACGGCACAATGCCGCTCCGCTGGCTCTCCCTGAATGCGCAAGGCCTCAACTCACCTCAGAAACGGACGAAAGCCTTTCGCTACCTACGCAGCCGTCACATTGACATGGCATGCTTTCAAGAAACGCATTTCTCGTCCTCCAGTGCTCCCAAGTATTTTGATGCTTTCTTCCCATCCGTATATCAAGCCAATGCCTCCACGAAAACCCGCGGTGTCCTCATAGCTTTCCGTAAAACTGCGAATTTTGTTTGCACTAAGCAGATAGCAGACCCGGAGGGGCGATACCTTCTCTTGACGGGCAGACTGAATGATACTGACATCACGGTTCTCACCTATTATGCGCCTAATTCCAACCCAATTCCTTTTCTCACTCACCTCTGCTCTTTGCTTGTAGCGCATGCGAAGGGTACCCTCTTCCTATGTGGGGACTCCAATCTGATTCTACATGCTCAACTAGATAAATACCCCCCAGGTCCCACGACGCAAGCCCCCCACAGCCAATGCTCCCAACAATTGCTTCTCCAACATAACCTAGTGGATGTGTGGCGTGATCACCACCCCATAGGGAGAGACTACACTTTTTACTCCAACCCCCATCGTTCCCACTCCCGTATTGACCATGACTTTCTCCAGCGGCGCTTCCTCTCTCTAGCCTCTTCCTCTCACATCCTCCCTATACCCTGGTCGGATCATGATGCAGTGCTCATAGTATGCTCCTCCGTCCTAAGCACACCCCCCTCGCCCTCTTGGTCCTTAAATGAATCGCTGTTCTCGCTATCCGACATACTCACGGAAGTCCGCATGCGTACCCTTGACTACTTTCAGCTTAACGAGGGGTCGGTCCCCTCTGAATCAACCGTTTGGGAAGCCTATAAGTCGGTCATACGTGGTCACCTGATTCAAATAGCGTCTAAACGGAAGCAGGATCGCAACCAGCGCATTCAAAGTCTCGAGACAGAATTGGACCAGAGGTCGAGGGCCTTTAAGTCCAACCCCACGACCGCTAACCGTACATTACTAGCGTCAACGCGGGCTGCACTTGACCTTTGCCTAACGGACAAGGCCGAACGCTCCCTACGATGGACGAAACAGAAATTCTATGCGAAAGGCAACAGACCCGACTCTATGCTAGCCAAGCGCCTGCGGACGTTTGATAGTGTCCCGAGCCCAATCTCCCTCCGCACCAGGCTGACCACCCGCACCAGTGAACCCACGAAAATCTTATCTGAATTTCGCCATCATCTCTCCAAGATTTACTCAACTCCTTCCGCCTCCTCCCTCGATACTATCCATGAATTTCTCTCCCCAATTACCCTCCCAGATATCCCACAAACAGGTAGGGACCTCATGGAATTGGAAATCTCTGCCATAGAAGTCCAACAGGCCATTAAGGCCTTTAAAACGAGCAAACCTCCGGGCCCGGACGGATTCCCCAACCTTTTCTATAAAAAACTGTCAGAAGATTTATCCCCCCACTTGGCCTCCCTCTTTAATGGTCTCCTGAAGGGTGACTCCATGTCCCCACACATGCTCACAGCGAATGTTGTAATGATGCCTAAGCCAGATAGAGATCCCCACTCCTGGACCAACTACCGCCCCAGTTCCTTAATAAATGTGGATGTTAAAATCCTCTCTAAAATTCTCACTTCCCGTCTTAACCAATTTTTAGGGACCTTAATCAAAAAAGATCAAGTGGGTTTCATGCCATCCAGACAGGCCGGGGACGGGGTCCGACGAGCCCTACACCTGATGCATTTAGCCAAATTACGCTCCAGGGAGATGATGTTGCTGTCCTTGGATATTTCCAAGGCCTTCGACATGCTATCTTGGCCGTACCTCTTTGAAGTTCTCCGTCACTGGGGCTTTGGTTCCCACTTTATCTCCGGGTCACGGCCCTCTATGCCTCACCCCAGGCCAAGCTTAAGTACTGTGGCTTTGAATCATCCCTGTTCCCGATAGCGCGTGGCACCCGCCAAGGTTGTCCCCTATCGCCCATCCTTTTTGCCCTCGCCCTTGAGCCATTGGCAGAATACATTAGAACCAACCATGATATTCAGGGCCTTGAGGTGGCGGGAACTCACCACAAAATATCCCTCTTCACTGATGATGTCCTCCTGTCTTTGACTAATCCCTCCCTCTCCCTCCCGAATCTCTTTAAAGCACTCTCAGACTTCGCACTCATCTCGGACCTAAAGGTCAACCAATCCAGATCCCAAGCTCTTAATGTCTCCTTGACGCCCGCAACACTAGCCACACTCAAGCTCTCCTTCCCGTTTACCTGGACTCCATCTCTAAAATACTTGGGCATTCGCCTGACCCCGACCTATGAAACTCTATACGAAGCCAACATCCCCCCCCCTTCTGAAATCCCTCACTAATTTACTGGTCTCCTGGCAGAGATTTCCCATCTCATGGATAGGGAGGATCCATGCAGTGAAGATGACCTTCCTGCCTAAGTTGCTCTACGTGTTCCGGACCCTGCCTATTCCCATTCCTGGCCATATCCTCTTCCTGGTCCCCCTCCCTAGCGCACCACCCTTCCTTGTCCTACTCCCCTCTTGTTCTTTCCCATTCCCGGTCTCTCCCTCCTTCTCTACTTCCATGCCCTCTTCCTTTAACCCCACTGTTGCTCTCCCTACACCGATCTGTGCTGTTTGACGTCCCCCGTACCATTTGCACCGGATGTCTCGGTGTAGGGGACCGTTCACCTCATTACTCTCTACTCCATGATACCCAGGGTCCGGACCTGATAAGCCCCCCCTATGATGCTCCTTTTCATGTCATCTTAGGTCCTACCCACTATAACTGGACAGCACTGCCCTCTTTATACGCCTATAATGATCTTTGACACTTGTTTCGTTGATTAGTTTTACAGTCTGCAGGGCTCTGCACAATGTTATGACTGCATACTTTCAATTTGTGTTCCTTGTTGCGGGGCTTGCATGCCCTATTTCTGTTCTCTTATTGTTTGTAACCTTTATGTGAAAACAAAAATTATAAAAACCAAATAAAAACTTTGTGAAAGAAAATATCACTTTTGGGTGTACTGACCCTTTAAAGGCCCAGTTCACCTTTCTGACCATGTTTCATGTTACACCCATATTTAGGGTCTAACATGGAACATGGTCAGATTGCAACCCCCCTCCAGCACCCTCCATTTACCTGATTTGTGAGGGTTCTTCTTCCTGGAGACTTGTTTCCCTTTTTGAAATTGGCAAGGCTGTACGTGGCTCCTCCCACACAGCCGCATTTCCACTCACTTGTGTCTATATAGATAACATACGTTGGGACATATTTATTGAGCCAGCCCTGCAGAAATCATTCATATGTCAGTTTCCATCAACAATAGAGACACGAGAACTATTTCTACTTGTTTGCAGTGCAATACTGCACCCAACATGTAAGTGTATAATACAAAATATAGACTTAATGAGCCAGCCTTTCTTTAAATGTGATTTCTGGCAGAGAAAACAGTTGCACTGCGCCCCCATATAAGTTTGCAGCGCAGTCCTTCCCATTCAGGTGTTATAGGATAATGCTGGAGATCCAGTTATTCTGCCTGGCTGGCCTTTCATTGTTGCTCATCAGTACAGCACCAGCTTCAGTGGACAGCTCCGTCAGTAGCAGTTCAGCAGGGGAATTGCTACACCCTGTTCTACCTCCAATCCAGTACACATCACGTTCAGGTCATTCATGCGTGGAGGAGCTGCTAGAGCTCTACATTTTCCCAACTGAACGTCTCACACCAACACAATACAAGTGACAGCATGTTCCTATAATTGCAAAATGAATTTATTGTGCCCCTGAAGGCTCAATAAACCGAGAAGTCGTCAGCTCTGTATTTAAAATGTTCACTTGCTTTACCAAGCTGCATAGAGGATTTTCTTTAGGTGCCACTAAGCCATAACAGAAAGGAGATTTTCTTTGTGCAATGGTCAGGTGTATGAATGAAACTATTCTACATACCGTCACCACTATTAATGGATGCTTGGAGATAGGGAAATGATATACTGAAATGGGATTATTTATTACCGGATAATCCAAATCATTTGAGGACTATCAGTATAGAAATGTATAATGCGATTTCCCTATTCCTTTATAAAGTATAACTTTTCTAAAGTTTTTTGTTTTCCCCCCTCTTTTAGCATTAATCCCAACAGATTTGTTACAGCATTGGCTATACATATCCCAGCATCTTGTGTACATGTTTTTCAGTGGCATTCATTTATTACTTTTTACCACTTATCTATGTCAGTGAAATGAGTCACCGGGGTTGATTATTAAGGCCCCATTCACACGCGAATTGGCCCGCATGTACAGCTTAGTGCTCCGTGCAGGGCCGTACTCCAGCAGCTCCCGGGAAGGACACAGCCCCCGTCCTTCTCTATGGGGCGTAAGCCACCCTATGCTCACCTCAACTGCAGTTCCGTAGGGGTGCGAGTTTTCTGGCCGGGACGCATACAGGATCCATTCCGGCGGCATATGAATACGCTCACCCTCACCCCTACGGACGTGCAGGGCGGGCCAGCATAGGGGGACGTACGGCTGCGTAGCCCCATAGAGAAGGACAGGGGTTGCGTACTAATCACACGCAGCACCTGTCCTTCCCGGCAGCTGCTTGGTACGGCCCCGCATGAAGCAAGGAGCTGTACGTGCAGGCCGATTCATGTCTGAATAGGGCCTAAGGCTCCATTCACGCCTAAGCATCAGATTTTAGGTTTGTTTAAGCATTTTAAAATGTTTTTACGCATGACGACATACTTTTGTTAGCATTGTTCCAAGTTTTTTGTCACAGATTTTGCAGCTTGTGCTGTCCTTCATTTTGTTCCCAACTGTTTTTTTGTAGCAGAAGGCGACAAACGTGCAACAAAATGCTCAAACAATGCATGAAAACTAGGGATTAGACACCGGTTCAGATACCAGTGTGGATACTTGGCATTTTCACCAGAACTACCAGGGTTGCACCGGTTGCAGTTGGGACTGGGTCACATGACAATAAATAAAAATGTATCAGTGATTGTATCTGTGAGTACTTGGACAAGTAACAGTACTTGAAAAAATGGTATCGGTGCATCCATAATATATATTTATATAAAGAAAAAAAAATCATACATTAAAACAGCAATGTAAAAATCCCAGGAGCTCTGTATGCTCCTTAAAAATGACAGCTACCTCCTTTTAAATATTCCTCAAGTCTAGTCTTGGAGCTGGAAAAGTATCAGTACGTGTACTTGGTATCTGAACATCCCTAATGAAAACGTTTATTTCCAGGCATTTCCATTGAATTGTATGGTCCCAAAAGTGCAGAAATCTGCAGAAAAGTAGCTCAAGTACTTTTTCCAGTAAAAGCAATTTTTTCCTACAAATGACAACTAGGGATGCACGGTTTTTCGGTATCGAGTACGACATTTATTTTTCGGTACTCGCCGATAGCTAATACCCGAAATCCCATTAAGGGGTTGATAAGGGAGCTTGGAGCCGGCTTCTCGGCCAATAAGAAAGCCGGGCGCCGTGCCATTACTAGTTGCACGGCTTTCTGATTGACCAGCTTCCCGACCAATCAGGAAGCCAGGCAGTGAGTCATTATACACTTCCCATGTTCTGATTCACAAGTGACGATGAAGCATGGAGCTGGCTTCCCGGCCAATCAGGAAGCCATGCAGCATGTAACGACTCGCTTCCCGGCTTCCTGATACCAGAAGCTGAAGTATCAGGCCAGGCATCGGAGCATTTGGGCGAGTACGAGTACTCGCCCAAATACTCGGCATCGGCACCGATACTAGTAGCGGTGTCGGTACATCCCTAATGACAATGCTCAGGTGTGAACAGGGGCCATAGAAAACATTAGGATTCCTTGGGTTCAGCATTTTGTAGCTCCGAGCTTTGAGCTACAGACCATCTAGGTATAAAGAGGGACTTAAGCTGGCCATACACTGGTAGATTTTCTTAGGAATCAGAACATTTGATAATGTCATCAGAGACATGACGAACGTGGCTCACAATATAATTTGATTTTAACAGTCGATTTTCGAATGAATGGGGTTTCCTGATTGAAAACCACATTGACGGTTTAAATTTTGTTCCAGAAAAATGTTCCCTCCTGCTTCCTTTGTTTTTTTTCTTTTGTCACTATGGTCAAAAACAATTCTCAATTTGACACCATAACCCGAGAATATCTAACAGATGATCCGAGAAAGTTTTTTTTCGAACAAAATTCTACTTGTGTATGGCCACAATACAGATGGTTTACTTTGCAGAATGTTTACTGAGCTTAGTAAATAAAGTGAAGCCCCGTTTACTTCAATCAAGCATTTGATTTACTCCTCACTTCAAGGGTTAAGTGCTTGATTTTGTTTAAGTTCAAAAAGTTATACTCACCTGAAGCTCTGTCCAGCTGTCACAGCCCTTTCCTCCAGCCTGTCTCCTCCTACACTGCAGCATTGCAATGTTCCTCTGTGTCTTCACACCTATACACTGTGTATAGAATGCGATGAGTTACAGGACCTTAGAGCACTGCAGTGGAGGAGGAGGGAAGCTGGAAGGACTGGTCGATATAACAACAAGCTGGCTCCGCGGTTCAGGTGAGTATAACTTTTTTTTTTTACCTAGACAAAAACGAGCAGTTAACCCGTGCAGTATGTGGGTAGCCCCACTGCAAGGGTTAATAAACGTTTTTCCTGGAGTTCATCTTTAAAATGACCCAGTCACCACAGAAAGAAAATAAAAGCAAAAACACCCCGAGCAACCATTGGTAGGCAACCTCGGCATTCCAGCTGTGGTGACACTACACATCCCATCATGCCTCTACCTCTTGGAGGCATGCATGTGATTGTCAGTGTCTTGCAATGCCTCATAAGTAGAAATATGGACACCGGCACTCCAATCACAAGTCAGATACGTCTATTTATTGACGTACATGCAGCATAGCATAACACACTTAGTGCAAGGTTTCGGGGTCTCACAGGATCCCCTTCACCAGGCAGAACAAGTGATCATTTATTCTGCCTGATGAAGAGGATCCTGTGAAACCCCCAAACCTGACGTATCTCACTTGCCATTGGAGTGCCGATGTCCATATTTCTACTCACAGTCATGGCCAAAAATATTGGCACCCCTGCATTTCTGTCAGATAAGGCACCACTTCGCACAGGAAATTGTTGCCATTACAAATGTTTAGGCATTCTCATCTTTATTTCTTTTGTTTGTATTGTTATGACACAAAAAAGCCAAATCTGACACATTCCACGCAAAATTCTAAAAATGGACTGGACAAAATGATTGGCACCCTCAATTAATATTTGGAAGCACTGGATATAAATAACTGGAAATAACTGAAATCAATCACTTCCTGTAACCATCAATGAGTTTCTTACACCTCTCGACAGGAATTTTGGACCACTCTTCTTTCGCCAACTGCTCCAGGTTTCTCAGATTGGAAGGGTTCGTTTTCCCAACTGCTGTTTTGAGATCTCTCCACAGGTGCTCTATGGGATTCGGATGTGGACTCATTGCTGGCCAGTCCAGTACTCCCCAGCGCTTTGTCTGAAACCATTTCTGGGTGCTTTTTGACGTATGCTTTGGGTCATTGTCCTGCTGTAAGACCCATAACCTTTGACGGAGACCCAACTTTCTGACACTGGGCCTTACATTGCCCCCCTCTACTTTATACATACCTGTTCAAAGAGCGGTGAGTTACATCTTCAATCCCATGAAAAGTTCAGAGCGTAGCAAACGTCTTTTCTGTATCAATGTTTTTATTGAAATATATAAATATCAAACATTGTAAAGATATCGGTTCACAGTGCATCATTGCATTGGTTCTTCATTACAATCATGAATTCACAAGTACAGGAATTACGTATGATATATATGCACACTCAAGGAACAGGGAACCCATGCAGTCTTAAGCGCTCATACCACAAAATCAACACTATGCCAGTTGCTTAGACGCTAGTTCCTTGCCCCCTGGCAGTGAGCCAATTATCAACCAGAAACATGTAGCAAACGTCTTTTATTGATCCATATTGTCACAAGGTTGGCAACGTTTCTGGGGCCACACAGGGTCCCTTCATCAGACTCAGTATAACAACAATGCAATAACTAAGCAGTAAACACACAAGACAAAAAGCTTTTTTTTTGTGCAGTGGATACATGTCTCCTCTTCCAAAAAAAAAAAGGAACTCCTATCAATTTTTGTTTAGACATTAGTTCTGCATTAAAACCGACCTCTGTGCACCAAAATGTTCATTTAACTATATGGTATCAAGAGAAGAAGAATGTTCTAAGAATGGTCAATAAGGTCGAATATTCTTTTAAAGCCCATCTCAAGGGAAACAAAAAAACTCCTTCACTGCTCATTAATTTCTAGGGGTCCCTTTGTAAAGCAGTTTTACGTACCCGATCCTCGTTTTTGCCTGCTCCAAGACTGGTGCTTGCAGCCTCTTTGCCCTTGTGCTCCAGCGGTCAGGGGACTGGCATCATCACATCTAATACAGGTTCTACAGCCCTGCAGTATATGTTGAGGACACCGGGAGACAGTCAACAAGCTAGAGAGGAGAGCATAGAGGTGAGCAGTGACCACTGAGAGTGCGGGGATCAGGTAAGTAAAACTTCTTTACACAGTCACCACATGCAGTGCAGGGGTAGCCCCACTGCAAATGGAGGATTTTTTTCTCCCCGGAGATATCCTTTAGAGAAGAACTCCAGTCATATTTTTTATTAACTCTCGCAGTCTTTGTCTAGGTACAAAATTAATGAAGTTATACTCACCCGAACCTCCGAGCTGGCTTGTTCTTAGACAGGCCTTTCCCCCTGCCCTGCGGCGTTCTATGGTTTCATCACATCCAATACACTGTGAGGGGAATTTATCAAAACTGGTGCAGACAAAATCTGGAGCAACTGTGCATGGCAACCAATCGGCTCCTCTGTTCAGTTTGTTCAGTTGAAGTTTAAAAATGAAAGAGAGATAATGATTGGTTTCCATGCACACCTGCCCCATATTTTGTCTGCTCTAGTTTTGATAAATTCTCCTCTATGTATAGATGTGAGGATGCCAAAGGACTTACCATCTCTGCATCATAGGAGGACAGAGGGTGGAGGGAGTGCTGTGCCAACTGTCTGGTTCAGCGGTTTGGGAGAATATAGCTTTTTTTTTATTTTTGAACCTAGATGAAAATGAGCAGTTAACCTTTGCAGTGTGGGGGTAGCCCCACTGCAAGGGTTAAAATTAGGAATGTCCCGATACCACTTTTTCAAGACCAAGTGCAAGTACAAGTACTTCCCCTCATGGACTTGCAGATACCAATTACCAATATTTTTTCTTAAAGGGACAGGTGACATTTAAAAAAAAAAACAAACAATACAGATTAATGATTTTAGGCCAATTTCTTTATGATTATTTAAGACTGTTTTAGAACAATAAAACATTTGCATTTGTTTTCACACAACTGTTGTGAAACTGCAAATCTGATCATGCATCTGTCTTTGGGGAGAATTAGCAGGGGAGAATTGTAACTCTATTACTGCAGTGTACTGGAAGTGTGTACTATGGATCATTTAACCTGGTACACACTTCCAGTACACTGCAATAATAGAGTTACAATTCTCCCCTGCTAACATGAATAGGTTAAATGATCCATAGTACAACTACATGTTATGTACTATGGATCATGATTTAACCTATTCATGTTAGCAAGGGAGAAATTGTTACTCTATTGTTGTAGTGAAGTGGAGGTGTGTGCTGTATATATGTACTACATATACAGTACACACTTCCAGTACACTATAGCAATAGATTTACAGCCAGCCCTGTCCCAGCTTCCCTCACTCACAGTTTCACTCCGATCCCTGTTGCCTCATGCTGCGCCTCACGCGGTGTCTCTCGTAGTCGGCGCTGGGCTGGATCGCTGTATCGCGTCTCGGATGCTCAGCTTGTGGGAGCCGTTCACAATTCTGCCCTGCTAACATGAATAGGTTAAATCACGATCCATAGTACATATACAGCACATACGTCCCGTACACTGCAGTCTGCAGCAATAGAATTACAATTATCCTCGACTAACATGAATGGGTTAAATGATCCATAGTACAGAAAATGTAGTTGTACTACGGATCATTTAACCTATTAATATTAGCAGAGGATAATTGTAAATCTATTACTGCAGCATATTGGGAATATGTACCGTGTATACACTGAGTGGCCAGATTATTATGACCACCCCATCAGTACTTCGTTGGGCCACGAGATGACTCCACGAGATGACTTCGTTGGGCCGCCTCGTGACTCCACGAGATGTTGAAAGGTGATGCGAGGAATCTGACACTGCACTGTTGCCCTTCTGTTGTCTTGTACCAGTCTTGCCACTCTCCGTTCTGCCCTAACATTGACTAGTCGCTGATGGCCACAATTCGCATGTTCAGACCCAGATTTCTGGCTGACAGTCCAGTCTTTAAACACTTTAACAACAGCTGCTCTTGAACATTTAACGAGTTCTGCTGTTTTGCTGATTCTCGCTCCATGGCTCGCGCCAACAATCATCCCACGTTCAAAGACTCTTAAATCGCGTTGTTTACCCATATCTTCAGAAAACATTCACTTCTACTGTTGTAGTAAACAACCTGCTTCCCTATTTATAATGGTCTGGCCCACTAGCAACTTCAGCGCAAAATTATAGCTAATTATAGCTAATTTGCCTACAAACGTCAGGTGGTCATAATATTCTGGCCATTCAGTGTATGTACTACATATAGTGTACACTGCAGTAATAGAGTTACAATTCTCCCCTGCTAACATGAATGCGTTAAATGATCCATTGTACAACTACATGTTATGTACTATTATGTACTATGGATCATTTAACCCATTCATATTAGCAGAGGATAATTGTACATCTATTGTCTGCAGTGTGTACTCTATATGTAGTACATGTAGAGCACACACTGCAGACAATAGATGTACAATTATCCTGTGCTAATATTAATAGTTTCTTCCCCCCCTTGCCCTCACTCACTGCTCGATGACGGTGCCTCACGATGTGCCTCGCTGGTGAGGTCGTCGTCGGCGCTGTGCGGAAGAGCAGCGGCGAGTCAGTGCTGGTGTGGGGGGAGGAGCTCCAGGTGGGGTCATAATTTAGCTGGCCGGCGACTGCCCAGAGGTCACCGACCAGCTAAATTAGGACCCCACCTGGAGCTCCTCCCCCCGGACCAGCGCTGACTGGCCGCTGCTCTCGCGCACAGCAGCCTGGTGGTAAGGGAAAAAAAAATAGTGCAAGCTTCGGCTCTATGTATCGGGACATTTTGACAAGTACAAGTACTTGTCAAAATGCCCTGTATCGGTCCCGATACCGATGCTAGTACCGGTATCGGGACATCCCTAGTTAAAATGACACTAAACTCAAGGGTTAAACCTTTAAAATGCATTCAAGTTCCTTTATTATTAACAAAAATGTATCTTATTTGTGTATCACTCGGCTGTAGATCCTCAAATCATCTCTGAATTGGTGCTGACACTGTCCTTCCTTCTGGAGGGTGCCTACTTTTGTTCCCCATGGTCCTTGTGTGTGTTGTAAAGTAGCCACTGCTCCAAGCTTGCTCCCGTGATGGACTATAATCTCATGTTATTTTACTCATTTGTATTGAGATTGTAGTCCATCACGGGAGTGAGCTTAGAGAGGTGACTACTTTACAACACACACAGGGACCATGGTTAACAAAAGTAGCCACCCTCCAGAAGGAAGGACAGTATCAGCACCACTTCAGAGATGATTTGAGGATCTACAGCCGAGTAATACACAAATAAGATAAATTTTTGTTAATAGTTCAGGTACTTGAATCCATTTTTAAGATGTAACTCCTGAGTTTAGTGTACGATCTTGAGACCCCATTCACACTGAGCGCGATTTGTAGCGCGATTTCCGCTCAAAAATCGATCAATGTAGCTCGTCCAACGCATTTCAATGGAGCTGTTCACAACTCAATGTCGCCTGTAGCTCATGCTTGATGCTCGAACATTTTTCCAGCAGATTTTGTGCGATTTGGCCCTAATAGGCTTTGACAGACTGCCTAAAGAAGCGCCACGTAGCGCGATAAAATGTGCACTATAGCTCAATGTCGCTCAGCTCAAATCAGTGCTTTTTTTTAAATGTAGCTCAGTGTGAATGGGGTCTCACTCCTTTAGTACAAGCTCCCTCTGATCGGGAAAGGAAGTTGTGTAACCCCTAGCAACCACTTATACTTTCCTTTGGCGTATCAAAAGCAGTAAGGGAATGATTTGTGGTGACTGCACTTTTCATCCCCCTGCATGTTGAGTTTTCTGGACTGAGCCCATTATCTCCTGTAAAGCTAGAGTTGTGTATGTTAGCTATATAACCCTGCTGAAGTCTTCTGTAGTCTTGCTTAGCGGTGACCTCTGGGGCAGTTGACTTTTAGAGGAGAAGCTTGTCTGGTGTTTGAGAAGCCCCATTAGCCTGTATTGGAGGAGGCACACGTCTCCCCGTCTGTCCTCAGTTGCCTGTGAAGATGACAGCCCCTGTCAGTCAGGACAAGGGGCAGCTGCACTGTCACAGTCACTGAAGAAACTTCCCATCGGTGGAAAGGACTTGGCTCGCTTCATGTGTCCAGGACTACCAGCGAGCATGTGTATTAATAAGCCAGACACAGTGAATAACAGCCCAATTACAAAGGAAGAGGGGTGAAGCTGCCCATTGAGCGCACAAAAGGGATGCTCGGATTGTCCATTTTTCAGGCCTGCATCATTAAGCTGTATTCATGGAAACAGCCTCGCATCCCCGCTGGATGTGTAATGGCTGCAAACTATTGATTCCATAGAAAAGACTGCGGTCTGATTTATAATCACCGGAAGTATAATAGTATCGACCAAAGCCGAGCAAGTTCCCCGTCACCGCATTGGCCTGGCGTGTGGTTGCTAGGGGCAACACCTGCATCACTTGAAGAAAGAAAAAAAAAGTCTAGCAGCGGTGTGTGGAAGAAAAGAGCGGGCTGGAATCCCAGGAAGGAGAAGGAGCAGGGGGGGTCACACATCGTCCTGGAGGGAGGAGGGGGGCACACCGTGACGTCACTGAGCCAGCACAGGGAAAGTTGCACCGAGCTCTAGCACCGGACTGATAGACGTACACCTCTATTACCATCCAGCACGCAGCGAGGGAGGTCAGATTTCCTGCCATAAAAAAAAAAAAAGCAGGAGGTGGGGGAGAGAAAAAAAAAAAGGCAGCGCAGCCCCCGCAATCAGCACCAGACAGGGATCCTGTAAAGCTGCAGCTGCAGCATGAACGAGCTGAGCCCTTCCCTCCACTGGATCATTGCATCGGAATGACACTGGAACTCGCTGGTAGCATCCTCTGCTGAAAGCCTCCATCCCGCGGACACTACAAGGCAGGTCAGACGAAGGAAGGTGCTGGTGGTGCGCTGGAAGTGGCCGTGATCTAGGGAGGGACACTTGGAGAATAGCGATCCCTCCAGCGCTGGCATCTTCTTCACTATG
>NW_017306401.1:878083-878283 GCF_000935625.1 Nanorana parkeri | reverse complement strand
GCGCTGGCATCTTCTTCACTATGGTGCAGAGCAACACGTAAAAAAAAAAAAGCAGCAAGTTGTGGAGCTGGCATGGGCATCGGAGCAGGGGGGCATCGGGGAAAAGCACGAATTGATGGCTGCTATCTATTGCGCAATCGTGCCCAGCCTGCCGGCCAACTCCGAGGAACAGAAAGCTGATTCATGGATCGCCGGTGGCT
>NW_017306401.1:877629-878032 GCF_000935625.1 Nanorana parkeri | reverse complement strand
CGCTGCTCTGGGGAGGATTCACTCTGTTACTTTCTGCCTATTTGCTGACTTGGGAAGCGACATGCAGCTCCTGAAGGCTTTATGGGCACTAGCAGGAGCGGCCATCTGCTGTTTTCTCCTATTTATCATCCACTCGCACTTCCTAAAAGAAGGTAAATCTGTCTTTTTTCTCCTTTCCCCTTCCCTTTCCCTTGCAGCGTGTGGCGAGGCTGCAGTGCGCTGGCGGTGGAGCTAGCTCTATAGTACATAGATTGCGGTATGTCTGGGGGCATTGGAGAACAGGGGCTCTTCTTCTGCAGGTGGAATGACTCGCACATCAGCATAGCAAAGGGCAGGGAATCCCAAAAAAAAATCCCTTTGAGTAATTGGCTTGTTTGGAATCCATATCAATAGGTGCCCTGGT
>NW_017306401.1:855518-877454 GCF_000935625.1 Nanorana parkeri | reverse complement strand
TTCAGCAAGTTTTCAATAGATGGCTGTAAAGTTCTATGGAAAGGGCAGATGAGTGCACATAGGAAGCGCCGGTGCGCTGTCAAAGCGCAGCCCCAGGTTCAGTTGAGCCCTCTCCAGCGCCTACAAAGTCGCCCAAAGGAATTTGGGGCGGTGGGGGTTTTTCTATTAGTCGTCCCCCTGGACATGCAAAGTGTTAAAGGTTAATGGAGTTAAATCATCTCCTCTTTACATAGAGCCCGATCCTCGGCTGAAACGAGAACCTGCACTGAACGCAGCGCTCATTTCCTGTGCTCTCAGTGGAAAATGCTCACGTTCAGTTACTGCCTAGTGATTATTATTATAGGTTCCAGCTATACATCATAGCCATCTAAAAAGTTATGGAGGCGCTCTCACCTCTAGATGTAGAGGGTACCATGGAGGCCAGGGATTGTAAAACTGATGTGTAGTTTGGAGGATCTTGTTGCTACATAAGGATGCTAATTGTGTTTGCTTCCTGTAGTAAAGATGGTGCTGAGGATAGTAAGATGCAGTCACCCATAGCAACTGTTATATGTCACCTTTCTTCAGTGTAGAGCAGGCAGGTACATGATGGGAGTCATGGTGCTAGTAAAGATGGTGCTGAGGACAGTAAGATGCAGTCACTCATAGCAACCAGTTATCTGTCACGTTTCTTCAGTGTAGAGCAGGCAGGTACATGATGGGGGCCATGGTGGTAATACAGATGGTGCTGAGCACAGTAAGATGCAATAACCCATAGCAACCTGTTATCTGTCACCTTTCATCAGTGTAGAGCAGGCAGGTAAATGATGGGAGTCATGGTGGTAGTAAAGATGGTGCTGAGGACAGCAAGATGCAATAACCTATAGCAACTAATTAGCTTTCACCTTTCATTCAGTGTAGAGCAGGCAGGTACATGATGGGGGACATGGTGGTAGTAAAGATGGTGCTGAGGACAGTAAGATGCAATAACCCTTAGCAACCAGTTACCTTTCACCAGTGTACAGCAGGCAGGTAGATGATGGGGTCATGGTGGTTGCCATGGGTGACTGCAGGCTATACAGTTTATGATCTATTGACATAGTAAAAGGAATATAATATACATAGAGTGGCTTTCACTGCATCAGCTTGCTACTTGTGCTGCAACACAGCTTTCCTGTGAAGACTGCTGCTACTGAGGAATGGCAAAGCTCACATCTGTTGCTATAGCAGTATTTATTAGCAGGCATATTGATGTAAGTCCGGATATTCTGGTATGTTCTGAACAAACATCAGAGGAAATTGGTCACGGCTGTGTCACGGCTTTATTGTTCTGTGAATGTGCTTTTCTGTCACTATAGGCTCAATTCATAAAGCGCCCAGGGCTATAAGGGTTCATTTTTTCCAGCCATGTGACTAATTTTCCCACCTCATTGGACCCGGCTGACAATAACTGTCACTTTTTTGGGTGATTTGTTAGCCTTGTGAATTGAATCTGATATGTGTAGAAGACAGCGCTGTGTTTTATTGTCAAGATGACATCACAGGCCAAGTCAGAAATTCAAATATATACCTGTTCTAGGCTTTTCCATTGGATGAGAGTGAGATCTATGAACATGTGTCAGTTAATGTGCCTCTGGTTAGCTAAGTGTCTGGGAAGAGAATATGATGATTAGCTAAGAAGGCTGCACACAGAGCCTTGTTGGTCTGTTCTGCTGCTTCACCATCAGACTGCGTTCCCACGCTGCACTTAACATAGACTACTTTCACTGCCTCGGAGTGATCACTGCAACCTCTTTCCGGAGACTGGCTGCTCTTGTGTAGTCTTCTCCTGCCTCCAGTTCACCAACAATACATTGTATAGTAAAATGTCACCCTGTACTTGTGTTTGCCATTCCTCTTTTTATTTTAAATGTCACAAAGAGAGCTTGCCCAGGGGATGGCTCTAGTGCTGAAATGGTGGTCCTTGATAAAAAAAAAAAAAAATCCCAATTTGCAAAGTTCACAAGGAGAGTTTTCTCAATAGATCAGACACCATTTTAGTCTGGATTGCAGCTGTTTTTCAAAAGCCCTTTTAGAGGACATTTGTCTTCTGACGGCTTTAACGGGAAATGTACAGTGGACTTTATGATGTGTTTAATGATTGCAGTTGTTGTTTAACACATCATGCATATGAAATCGCCTTCCCTATTAGAGTAGCGTTATATCTATTGCTGAACACCTTGAACTATGAGCTCCTTCGCTGTCCACAATGAATGAAATGGTTTTATTTTGTAACAGGGTATCCTGTTTGTAAACATTCCTACTGTTGCTTACATTTTATTAGTGGAAGACGGCTTATCTGATTATTATGCTTTGCAGAGTGATATCTGTACATGCATGTAAATTAATACTGTAATTAAAGCCTAATGTTTTTATTCCACCAAATTACACAGTAATCCAGAACATGTTGTTGGCATAAATGTGTAGAGCCATGCTTTCAGATAAAGGGATGTTCTCTCCCTAGACAGTAATTCATTGGTCTTGATGCATTACATCTCCATCTCCATAATATTAAATGCAATGTCTAAAAGAAGTTAACACATGTATTTAGTAAGTTAAATGGCTGTCACTCTGCAGTTTTGCTTAACCCTTCATGTTTTATACCTGAGAATTATTCAGAGAGGGCATGATTTTTTTTTCTTCTGTTGGTGAAACACATCAGTATTGGCGTTTGTTTGCTAATTAAATTGACTTGGTGATAACATTGCTTGGGTATTAGCAGGGCATACAATCAGGGCTTGTTCTGAAATGAGTGGGAAAGAGCTGTTTAAATGCCCATCTCCATGAATATGTTTTTTTTTTCTTCAGGAAGTGAAGAATGGGTGACACAGTGTGCCATTTTTCCACACTTAGGCTTTTGTACTGAAATACAGGTCGTCCTGTGGCTAATCCGTTCCCTGATGTCCGATCTGTCTCTCAATGTTTCAAAAAGATGAATAGAACTGTGAACTGTGGAAAGGGCATTGTAATTTATAATTGCAGTTCCATGCCTGCCTATGTTGTCTAGAGAACACTGTTACATGTTTAGACTTTCTCAGTTCTTCGCTTAAGGATAACTAAAAAACATGGCTTAAGTATGATTTGAAAGGTACATGTGTCAAAACTACATGTGTCTGGGATACAGCTCCAATTATCTTTCCCAGCATTACATCATATTTGTCGACTTGAAAGATAGGGCTAATCCAACAATAATGTCAGCCAAATACCACGGGGAATGCATTCGGCAATATTTAGGAAAAAAAATTGAAGCATCTGTGATTGCAAAGACTGTAAATCTTCTCAGTGCCGTCCTGAGCAGATGTGTATACTTGTAAGATTGTGAGTTTTGCAGTGTTGTCACTGAGCATGACATTCTGACCAAGACCTTTGTTTTTCATGTCCCAAACTTGAGATATCTATATTACAAAAAGTACTGCTGTAGATATTGGCATCAACTAGGACATATCTCTTCAAGTCCACTAGTTGTATGGGTTCACTGGTAAACGCTTCTTCTTATCTAAATGAACGTGGTCAGAAGAACTTTGGAGACTATGCAGATAATTTAGTGATAGGTACACGTGCTTGTTATTTCTTTATTTTTGTTAACTTTTGTGCACTTGTCTGCATATCGCAAATCATTATGTAGCACGGAATTGTCTTGGTTTCTATGTTGATCAAGAATTGGATTAATAGGTAGGAAAAAGCACAACACTGTTGGATGTGTCTCCTTCTGCTGCTTTATTTTTAATGAATGCTTCTTGATTAACATATGATGCGTGACTAATTATGGGTTGAAGCCTGTTTACAAGGGATACACTGCAGAAAGATCTGAACTGAGGTGTTTACTCACCCTAATAAACTCTGTTGCCATCGTCATGCCTTATGTGAATAGATTGAAGGGTTTTTTTCCATTAAATTTTTAAATAAAGTTAAATGAATAAGTTATTTTATTGGTATGTTACTTTTTCCATATACAGCTGCTGTTATGAACTTTCTTTAGCTGGTTGGCCCTAAGTTTTCCCAAGTTTAAACCCACTGTAAACATATGCCAGTATGGTTGTATAATGTTCTCTATTGATGTTAGTTATTTGATAATGCCTCAATGTTCCCCATATATTTTATAAACAATATGAACATCAGAACAGATGGAGAGTAAGGGACAGTCTGATAAGCTGTCAGCAAAGTTTTAATGTCTTGAACAGCATGTGGCGTTATATGAGGTAGATATTATCATATAAAACTGGATAGATGACATTGATCTGCCTGGTAGATGCTACACGATAAGTACTTCTAGTGAGAATGCCCATTCTGAGAAATTCCAGCATCCATTTAGCAACCATGGTGATAGCTATTGAACAATTCCAGTTCCTTTTTATATGCAGCTTTGTTTTATTAGGTCTTATGATATATATTTTATATATATTATATGTGGTTACTGAATGCTGCATTCGGTAAAAAAAGGTATTTGTTTCTAAAGTACATAATAATCAGAAGCAATTCCGTCTGTTACTTTTGAAAATAATCTGTAAATCTGATAATTGAGCAGTGTTGTAGGCTGTGGCTATTTATAGTTTAATTTTTAAACCTCATGTGACGGCGGCTGGTTTGCAAGGTTTTACACCTTCCATATACCTAGTCTTTATCAAGTGCTGAAGTTACGCAGTTTATTTCCTCATTATTTTGCCCTTCTTCAAGAAAGCATCACTAAAGGTTATTTGGAAAGGGTTTTTATAAGTAGCAAGCTCATAGATCACTTCTATTTTTTTTATAGGACTGCTCTGTAAAATAGGAGGATTTTCATTCTTTTAGTGCTGTATTATCTCATGCTGCTATTAAAGTGGATATGGTTATCCGCTTTGTTGTAGAAAGATGAGTTATTTTCTGATTTGTTCATTTATTCCCCTATTGCAATCACATCCTCATTAGTTACTTCTTTGTTGTTGACTATGGTTTAATGAGAGGGCTTAACCTTTGTTTAGAGTCTGATGAGATTACATGACAGGTGTTTGATGCTCACATGTTACAGGGAAGCAATTTCACATTTACACCATCGACTATTACCATAATTGGCCCTATGAATGACTTCTCAAGGCTGTAACCCAACTCTAGAATTGCATGGGGAAGGTTGCGAAAGTGTTAGCTTTTCGGCTACTCTTTTGCCTTTCATCTATAATGAACTCATATTTTTGTAAAAAAAAATAAAAGTTTTTTTTTTTTTCTATGTACCCAGCTAGTCTGATGAAATATGTCTTACTGAGAACATTGAGAATATGTGATTGTTTTCAGAGTTAGATAGTACAATCTGACTTTTGGTATAGCATAACAAATTGAATGCCAGTTCAACTGATCAAACAGGTAAAATGACTGGGGACAGTGTATATGTATATATATGTATAACTGTGTATATATGTATAACTGTGTTTTGTCTTCACGCGGGCTGTCCTAAAGTCAGACAATGGACAGTAGTAGTGTGAAACAGCACACTGCTTTTCCTTGTTTAATGGTATACCAAAACCCATGTATAGTGACTGACACGTCACCTGTAAAATGTTGCTCCTCTTACCATTTGTAAAATACGCAATGCTATGAAGTTTGGTGCAGGTATCTATTCAGAATAAATAATTCTATTATTATGCAAGGATTTTTTTTTCTAGTGCCAGGAACATTAAAGGACAATGACCATATTTTGTGTCAGTATATTCATTTAATACAGTGTTTTAATGTGTGATCATTTTTGTCTGTCTAACTCTAGCCAAAACGAATATACATTGAACTATCCATCTATAACATGCAGTATAACATTTGTTTCCGTATACAGGTTTTTATCAGATATAAAGGTTGAATGTGCAGATTAGTGCATGTGACAGGCACAATGTAATAAAAAAAAAAAAACATTTGAGTTGATTTACTAGTAGCACCTAATATTCACTTAGTACTGTGAATATTCACTCAGTTTAGCGAATACGATGTCTTGCAATCTAGATATCTAGTCTTGTAAATGTTAGTTAAAAAAAAAAAAAAACAGATTTTCTCTTGCACCCGACTGGCTGAATTAAGTGGACACAGTGAGGGGAATTTATCAAACTGGACCAGACAAATCTGGAGCATTTGCCCATATCAACCAATCAGCTTCTCTTTTCAGTTTGTTACGTTAAGCTTTGAAAATGAAAAAGAGAAGCTGATTGGTTGCCATGGACAACTGCTCCAGATTTTGTCTTCTCCAGTTTTGATAGATTCCCCCCAGCTTGTTTTGCAAAGTGAAAATTCTTTACTTGTAAAATCAAAACTGTGCAGGATTGTACTGATAAACAGGACTGGGCCAAAAGAAAGGCAGGAGAGGCTCACACCTTGTCTGCTGTGTTGGTGGTGGGTTGTACCTGGGGCTGTGAGCACTCCTCGGGACCCGGCTGTCAAACTGACAGCCTGGTTTCCAATAATATACCAGGACTGTGGCTCTTCCAGTGTAACTTGCATGGCTTGAATGTAACAGCAGGTGTCCCTATGTATAAGAGCAGTGGTGACAACGACACCTGATACATAGAGCTGACAACCTAGCTTTGCTCTGTTGCTGGAAAAACAAATTACACTTTAAGGGCGCCAGTTCCATTTTATTTTGTTATCCTTTTCCATTTTTGTCTATTGTTTTGTTTACTTTTTTAGGGCTGCATTAAGAAAATACGCAAAGTTAACAAAAGAAAAAAAAAACTCTATTTCATTTGCAAATAATTTGAATCATGCTTTGTACCAGAAACATGATATTGGTGCCCTTATATAAAGAATACGCTGCAGAATAAAATTTGCCCTTTTCTAGTTATAAGCTTTAGTTTCCCGATGAAAGAACAAATTTTGCTTTTCAGAATGTTGATGAGAACATGGCTCTGCTTTACCATCTTCATTATGTTTAAGTTACACTGGCCCTGTCATGTCACACCACCTTTTCCCCATCCCATTCAGTTTTCATAGAGCAAAATGTGGTATCCCCTAATGCTGATTACACACATGGCATGTTGAGCCACTCTTAAGGTGCCCATACACTCTACAACCCTCGCAAGACTTTTGTCTTGCGAGGGTTGTAAAGTACTTAAAAAAACGTACAATCTGCCCATCTTGGACAGGCAGATCGTACTTGCGATCTTCCGATGACTGCAATGCTGAACGGGCAGTGTGCGCGTGCGCACACCGGCCCGTTCGGCAGTTGTCTCTAGATCATGTTAAAAACCAGCCGAAAATCGCACGATTCTCGGCTGGTTTTCCAACATGATAGAAATACAAAAGTCGTGCGACCGTACAGTGGGAACGGTCGCACGCCTTCCATACACTGCACGATTCTCGTACGATCGCAGGATTTCCCGCGATTCTCGTACGAGAATCGTGCAGTGTAGGGGCACCTTTAACCAGCCTTTAATTGCAAATACAATTGAGGGGTCAAGGTAGCTCACCACCAGTTTCAACTTTCTAATTAGCGGCCTTTGGTAAAAGGTTGTCTTTTGGTAATTTCTCTGATTGAAAGCTGGTTGAAATTACATGTAAATTTCCACTTGGGGCTAGCCTTTGGCCAGAGAAGAGTGGTTGTCATCTCTGCCCCTTATGCTACCCTGGCCAAAGAATGTGGTAGTCTCAGCTTAAGTTTGGCACACTTTGGCAACTTTTCCTTGGGTGCCAGAGAAACTTGTCATGTCACTGCTGATACGCCCATATGTTTCATGTCTATTTACTTAATTGAGCTGAAAGATCTAACAGTTAATTGGGCACTGTCATTTAGAAAGTAAACAACTGTGTATTTCTATTTCTATAACCTTTGTTATATAGCAAGTACTGAACAGAAATGTCCAATGCCGTCCCTTCCGTCTTATATTTTATAAATGTCGCTCTCTTGTCCTTGACAAGAGCTTTTGCAACATTTTGTGCAAGTTGTTTTTACCTGTAAAACAACAAATATTATCACCATCATAACAGTTGTCAATGGCTGATACTATATCGTAGCCGCTAACAATCACAGTAAAACTGTAAAAAATCAAATGTGATAATTTTCAGACAAGCTTGGATTGCAGTATTTATGCAACTTCCCTTTTTCTTTAAAAACACTAATTAGCTATAAGCTAACATAGAATGCTTTACTGACTTGTTTACAGCAATGTCTCAGAGAATTAGGCAAAGCGACAGTACAGAAGTACAGAAGGGTAATAATAATTATGAATTGTATGAACTGGTTAGAGCCATTCAAGACCATACAATGCAGTACACTTTAAGCTGAACTCCTGGCTAATAGCTAAATGCAGTTGAAATACAAATATGGGAAGTGCTTTACCTGCCAATAGATTTGTGTTTTTTTTTTTTGTCCAGTATTGTGTTCCAAAGCACTTCTTGGGTGTAACTCATCCAGGTCCTGCACATGCTATGTCTTCCCTACAGACTGTACCACAATGGGGTAATACAGCCTGGTCTAAGACCCACCTTAGATTTGGTTGGGCAGTTATGCAGCAGTATCACACTGATGAAGTCACCACTCTGTTCCCTACTCGTATCAGTGTTAGTATAGTATTATGAGGTGCAGTACAGCATAACTGCCTAACACTGCTTTCCCCCACCCCACCCCTGCCCCAGAGTGCTGCTGTGCACAGGATTATAGAAAGTTAACATTAACAATTTTTGCCAGCTGTACGTAAAATACATTGACAGGGTTACTCCTAGGAGGCTGAAGAGTTTGGAGAAAGCTGGAGAAGTGAACAATCTAGGACAAGACATCTGATTTGGAAAAATTCTCCAATTCAGCTCACTTTCAAGTTTAGCTATGTTGTCCTAGATTGTTCCCTTCTGCTGCCTTCTCCAAACTCTTCCTTTTGTAAATAGCCTTTTTTCCATATCTGTGTAGTAATCCAGTGTGACACTCTGCCTCTGTGCAGGAGCTTCCTGTAATAAAGACCGGTCACTGCTGCTCTCTCTTTTTGTGCAGTGACTGGTCTTGTATCTGCCCCTCATGTAGTTTTCTGCATGCACCCTGTAGTGGATGGGCTTTCCTCAGTTATGTGCATCACAATGATGTTATCTTTACAAGGTAATAACAATGTTTGCAAAGTAATTTGGTGCACAAAAAGTGGATTTATATCCTTTAGGGTTATTGAGGAATATATTTAAATAAAAGTTCCTGTGCCCAGAGTTCAGTTATAAGTACAATTTTTTACTTGAAGTGTACCAAAAGCAGAGAATTAATGTTGTAGCTCATCCATCCTTAAATGTGGTGGCTCCATTAGTTTGTTTTTTTTTTTTTTATTTATTCCTTTTTGTTTTTAACCTGATGATCTGGCCAGTAAGTCCGTTATTTTTAACTTCCTTGAACAGGCCAAGCTGTCCAGCAAAAGTGGTTGTTGTAGGGTTGAAACAAATCATTCAACACTGACAAAGGTGCAGTGGTCATCTTTTATTCATTCATCTCAAAAGGATCAAAAAACCTTTTGCTGTAACTGCCTAAAAAGCATTGACTGGAGTTTGGCTCTATTGTGTTAGTCAAGTCCATCTAAATCTGCTAGTCTATCTAACACTACCCTTTCATCCATAGAGAGGAGTCACTCTAAGACAGGAAGTGTGTTAACGGCAGGATCATCATGTGAATATGAAGGAAAAAAAGGCGAAAAAAAGAAAGCTAATGCAGCCACGGCATTAATTATTGGTAATTTGCAATACATTACATTTAGATATGCTTTACGCTTAGTTGGAGATATGTAACACATTATCTTAGATTGTTTGCAAAGTAATAAAATGGTGCTATTAATAACTGCCATTTCAACAGGCCAGAGTTAAATAAAAGCAACTGTAATCGGTTGTAATGAGCAACAAGAAAATTCTGACAGAGTACCAAGAATAGAAAGGTCACTAGGGAGGCTTAATTTATGTATTTATTTATTTATTTGAGGGAAGCATTAACTTTCATATAAAGGTCCCATAGAAAACATTTTAGTTTAAAGTAAAAGATGCACCAAAAATTGTTCCCAGGGTGCCCACTTTAGGATCTAAAAATGCTTATCAGGAGCACTACAGCTTAACAAGCCAGTACAAAATAAAGGTAACTACTTTATTCATATCAATGGCTAAGCTCATATTCTAGGTTTAGTCTTCATTTTTTAATATTACAGATCTCACATACATAATAATTGGAAGAACAGCATCCTTATCAGATGCATCTGCTAAAGTGTTGGTTTCCCAGAATGCATGATTTGTGGCAGAAGTATTTCTCATTATCACCTAGAGAATGAATATAAGGAATAAACTCTTAAACAGCATGAAGGTACCCCACTGAGCTGTTTATTCTGAGATGGTAAACAGCTCCCTTGATACCTTAGTAATCTTTCAAGTTATCCTGAAATCAGACTCATTGCCAGCATAGCTGCTAAAATGAACTTCATACTGCATAATGAAGTGCAACCTAAGATCATTTGTTAAAAGGAAATCACTACCCTCTATTAGTCTGGTAAATGGGGTATAGAAATTATTTTGGCACTTTTAACTTGCAAATGTACCATTATACAAATTTTCAAATGAGGCAGATTCATCTTATGGAATACATTGAATCACCCTTGGTGTTCCATTGATCTAGTGTCTTTATACTTCAAACGGTGAAGGAATTTACCTGTTTAAAACCCAAGTTCTCCTTCAGATGTCTTTCATACATTTATGTTTAGTACATGTACAAATCATTAGTAAGACCTCGCCTGGAATATGTGGTTCGATTTTGGGCACCAGTTCACAAAAAAGGAGGTTGGGGAGCTGGAAAGAATTCAGAGAGGGGCAACTGAACTAATAGGAAGCATGGAGGAGCTCAGCTATGAGGAAAGATTAGCTGAACTGAATCTGTTCTCTCTTGAGGACTTATTTTTTCCCTGTTGAAGCAAAATGGATCAGGCTTTAAATGTTTTCTTTTCTCCTCTGGATCAACTGCCGGTATAGGGTTCTGTTTATGGAGGTTTTCTGTTTATTTATTAATCTTTTTTTTCCTTGCATTGGTTGAACCAATGGGCGTGTGTCTTTTTCAGACCTGACTAGCTGTAACAAGAGTTAAAATAAAATTAAACCCTCACAAAAATACTTAGTTTGTACAGCACAGTATTTGAAACAGGAATTTTTTGATTGATTTACATTTAAAAAAACAAATTTGGCACATTTAAGATGGGAATGGAGCTCAGATTAGTAGGTTATATGTACAGTTTTTTTTTTTTCTTGCCCACCATCAGTCTCAAGAAACATGAGTGATGTGGGGTGAACTGCAATATTACAGAGAAAATTAAATAATGGTGCAGCACTGTATCCAGTTGGGGCTCTTTGCTATTACATAGTTCCAGCCATAAGCACATAATTGCAAATGTATCCAAATCTTTGGATTTGTGTTCACTTCAAGAGTTAATGAGTAGAATAAAATATACCAGATCGTCCTTTTAACCATCAAGTGGTTGAAAGTAAGTTTTAAGCTGAACCTGTTCTTTGCCCATGCAGGATAAATCAACTGCATTGGTATGAACAGGCATATGTTTGGGTATGGGGGAGTATGTGGCTCGCTCTCTTTCCTCCCATGTGACTGTGTTGGTGCTCGCTGATTGGCCTTTTAGGCACACAGCTCTGTCACACAGGATGACAAATCAATCTTCCATTCTCTGTAAGCTGCGCTCACCCAGGGCTTCTTCTCTTTGCTCTCCTTGGTAAATGCAACAGTGGTGTAGTTAAGGGAATATAAGTATAAGCAACTACAGGAACTGACCTTAAAATGAACCTGCTGCTCTGCCCTGCATGGCCAAAAATTACCACATAATATAATTTTGGTGTTTCCCCTCCTCTAACGGCTGTAACTCTATACCTGCTATTGACACTGAAATTTGAATTTTCGGTGAATTAAAAAGCTCAGCTTGATATGTTGCAATAAAAGCTTAATCCTTATGTTTACTATTTGGCCACTCAACATGATGTTGATAGTGGTACAGACACAAAGTACCAGATTCACTACAGAATTAATTGTTGCACTGGTCAACTAAGATTGTTAGGTTAACTGCAAATTATATCCTTTCTCTTTGCAAGGAAAATCAATAGAAGTGTTTTTTATTTAGCCATTTGAACAGTTTGCCCCTTTAAAAATTCAACATTTTAATTAGACAGGATTTTTTAATACAACACTGCCTATATATGACATGTACAGAATAAGCTCCATGATTTTAAAGCTCTAATCTTACAGCATTTCTCTTTACTAATTTGTATTCTACCTATCAGCTTGTCAGAAATCTTCATGTATTTTATTCCATGTCCTAAACAATAGCACTAGTTATAAGGTTTGATTCCACTACACCACTACTTTTAGATGGGTTTCTTTTGACTCCGAGATATAAATGCACATATTTAAGATATATTTGCATTTTGTATCTTGGGCTGTGGAAGGTCTTGAATGTATTTTGAAAAGCTTTGCTTGTTCACTTTTCTTTTTCAAATCAAGAGAAGACAGATGCAGACAGTTCTTAATGATGAAGGACGTACCTTAAACAAGGCATCAGTCTTTCCTCTAGTTTTGTTAGGTTAATTTAGGCTAGCCCTGATGACCTGAAGATGAGAGTTTCATTTTTTCTTGAAGAAAAATATAATGTAAATGTATAAACTCATTTAAGACTGTGGAGCTGTATTTCATTTCATTGTTCAGTGGAGCTGATACGAATTTCTCTCCATGGAAGCTTACCATTTACTACAGTTGCTGGATTTACAGAATACATACATATAAGATCCTTTTTTCTGGAAAATAATCTTTATTTAAAAAAAAAAATATATACAAAACAATAGCCAATTCTGAACTGTTTATTTTCTATATTTACCCTATTTAAGCAATATTTTTTTATATTTGGTTTAATGTGAACCTGTATAAAAAAAGTAAAATAAACCATTGGGTGCTCTTTGGAGCATTAATTTACCTTCTCCACTCCTTCCTGCTGTCCCTTACAGCCTCTTAAAATATTTTAGGCTGGAACCAATCATACACTGATGGCACAATTCTAGGCATGCCAAGAATTATGAGTTTTTGGGCCTGGCAATTTTATATTCAAACAGTGAGCAATGCATTGAGGGAGTTGAATGTCATGTACAGTATTCCCCATAACAGGATTTTGGAGATTACTACAACTGGGATAAGGCATCAGAGGGCTATACATTTGGATTTTTTTAAAAGCATATGGTACTCTAAAGTATGCTGTGTGGATTTATTTTGCAGTACACTGTTGAAGTAAACTAAATAGTGTTTTTTTTTATCCTTAGTACTTTGACTCTATTATTTGGTTCAAATCGTTATTTATTAGTAAACATTCTTCTTTTTTCCCCCAAAAATTAGATGCTCTGGGGTTGATTTACTAAAGGCAAACAGGCTGTTCACTTTTCAAAAGAATTTTCCCTTCCAAGGGAATTTTCCCTTAGCTTAGTGAATGGGGTAAAGCTCTGCTGACTTCCATCATCCAATCCTGTGCAACAGGGGTGTTCATATACCAGTGTCAATACTTGGGATTTTCACGAGAACTACCAGGGTTGCAGTGGTTGCAGCTAGGACCTGGCTCTGGCACTCCACCACTGTCCTGAAATCATTAGTCTGTATCATTTTAGAAAAACTGTCACATGACAATAAAGAAAAATGTATCAGTACTTGTATCTGTGAGTACTTGGACAAGTATCAGTACTTGAAAAAATGGTATTGGTGCATCCCTAATATATATATATATATATATATATATATATTTAAAAAAAACATACATTAAAACAGGGATGCACAAATCCCAAGAGCTCCGTATGCTCCTTAAAAATTACAGCTACCTCCTAACTTTTGAATTTTTCTCTAGTCTAGTCTTGGAGCTGGAAAAGTATCTGTACATGTACTTGTACCAAGTACAGTACTTGGTATCTGAACATATCTAGTGTGCAAGCAAAAATACTGTTTTTTTCCCCTTACAAGTGATTGGGTATTCTTTGCAAAGTGAATTCTCCCCACATTCACTAAGTTAAGGGAGCATTTCCCTGAAAAGTAAACAGGCTTATTTGCCTTTAGTAAATCATCCCCTCTCTCTTGAAACTTAAAGTCTAGATGAAGATCGCTTGTCTCTTGCTTGCTGGAGATATTTGGATGCTTCATAACATTCTGGACAGAAACAGTGCACCCCATACCCCCATTATTGTCAATGTTGCCCTGATTCCAGGGAAGTAACCTTTAAATGTTTAAACAGACAGACATGTTAAAGCACATTATAGCTGGCTGAAGATTAAAATGGAAGGTTCATTTTAGTAATATTAAAGTACAAAACTGCTTAGCAACCAAATATATATAATCCCTGTAAGTGAAATAAAATAAAATATATATAAAATCCCTGTAAGTGAAATACCCACTTAACCATGGCAGGGAAGGGCCAGTAGTTCTTGTCAGCATGTAAGGTTCAAGTGTAAAGTACAAGCAGGAAAATGTCAAGTAATACTCATTGGGACATGTATGCAATACACCTTTGCTAAAGATGAACATTTCATCCAGGCTTTCTGTGAAATAACTTTTGAATTTTGGGTGTACAGTGTTTGCACATGTGCCTTAGACCAGATATTAACAAACTGACATAGATTAAAATGAGAAAGATGATACATTTTCCTGCCCTCATCGTAAGTGCTTTTCTCCCAGACAAAACCTTCTTAACCATCTTAAGCTGTTTGTTTTTTCATTTCCATGCATGTGCATGAAATAAGGTTCCTTATTTTTTATTTCTTAATTTCAAATAGGGTTAATGGTTTCTCCTAGGGATGCACCAATACCGATACTAGTATTGGTGCCAATGCCGAGTATTTGAGTGAGTACACGTACTCGCCCAAATGCTCCGATACCTTCCCCGATATCGGAACTTCAGGCCAGAGGATTTCAGTGCCATGATTATTGACCCTCCTCCCTGCTTCTTGATTGGCCGGGAAGCCGGCTCCATGCTGATTGCCTGGGAAGCCAGCTTTCCAGCCAATCAGCATGGAGCCGCCTTCCCGGCCAATCAGGAAGCCTGGAGGCAGTTCATTACTCACCACCTGGCTTCCTGATTGGCTGGGAAGCTGGCTCGGTGTTGATTGGCTGGGAAGCCGGTTTCCGGCCAATCACAATCGAGCCGGCCAAATAACATCGAGCCGGTTTCCCGGGCAATCGGGAAGCCAGGTGGTGATTGCCCAGGAAGCCCGCCTCCATGCCGGGGGGAAGCACAGGTATCGGTACTCGGTATCGGTGAGTTCCTAAAGCAAAATATCGGTACTTGCACTCGAAAACGAAAAACCGGTATAGGTGCGTCCCTAGTTTCTGCCAACAACAACACAAAGGTTATTTCTGTTGAATGCTACTTATTACTTGTTACATCACTAGTAAAACCTCAACATTTGTAAAATCTGAGTTATCATACCTGGGCTAACTTTGATAGCCATCACATGCCATCAGTGTACTTCCTATTATCTTATTTTTTGCAAAACACATTGAATGTCATTGCGGGTCTACACTTTGGAGGACACTGTATCCATTTTGTGTCCACCAATATAGGAACCTGTGCTGACAACTGATATGTTCTGCAGTAAGTTCTGTCTGGCATAGAGATGAACAGGGGTTTTCTGATTGTACAGGACTACAGCCAATTAGGTCACTGATCCTCACACGCTTTTAAGGGCATCTCTGATGCATTCTCTGATTCCTAAAATGAAAATTTCCTAGTTTTAGAATGACCATGTAGGCTATTTTAGATCATTTGTAAATTGTAAATATCTTGAAGTGTATTTCCACTTTTGCAGTCAAATTGTAATAACATTTACTTTATATCTGTTACATGTTTTTATTCACATTCTATAACTTAAAAAAGAAAAGTTTTTTCCCTAAAGTGAAGTTTCCTCTGGAATGCAAGGGGATAGGGAGGTTAATGTTAACCATAATTAACCCTGTCTTTTCTGTGCTGGCAGATCTCATTATCATTTGTAAACTAAGCTGTTAAAGATCTAGAAAAATTTATCAAACTGGAGCAAACAGATTCTGAAGCAGTTGCCCATGGCAACCAATCAGCATCTCTCTTCAGTTTGCCCAGGTAAGATTTGAAAATGAAAGAGAGAAGCTGATTGGCTGCAGTCCAAATCTGCTCCAGATTTTGTCTGCTCCAGTTTTGAAAAATCCCCCTATTGTATATTAATGAGAGGAAGCTCAGTGTATTTTTTCTGTGGGGACAGCCACAGTTTCCTGTCACTTTGAAATTGTAGATTATCAAAAAAGTAAGAAATATTTAAAAAAATAAAATAGGTATGCTGTGTGAAAAAGAAACACATAACAAACATATTGGGACGTGTTCTTAAAATTGACTGCAAAAGTGAAATACACTTTAAGGACGTAATCCATAATAGTTACACAATATATTACAGACAATGTTGGAAATGCAAAAAAAACCTTTCCATTTTGTTAGTCATTTCATACGAAGAATCCTACCATTAGTCCACTACTATTAAGCATATCCAAGTCAAATAGTGTTGGTTAAAGTAGCAAGCAGTAGAAATATGCAAACACATAAAAAAAATTAAAACGTTACCAAGAAGGTAATTACTGACCTCTGTTCCTGCTGCTTTTCTCATCTGAAGATCTGGAGCTTCTCGAGTGGCCGAGCAGGATAATGGGGCGGACGCATGCGAAGTAGAGATCTTTGGCGGGGAGAGACACAGTGGAGGTGAATGCACACAGTCGGGATCGAGCACGTCGGACAGACACCGTGGGACACAGCAGTCAGCGCTGGATTAGAGACCAGCACCAGCGCTGGAGGGATTTCTGAATACAAGTGGAAGGAAGAAGATGTTTGGATCATTTAAGGTAAGTCCTTAAAGCAGCATGGTGGGGGGAGGAAAATAATTGTGACTTTAATGTCACTTTAATATTCATTTCATGTTTACTTGTTAAAGGAGTTCTTTAGCAGTCGCTAGAACACTGCTTTTTAGCAAGGCAA
The DNA here is from genome assembly GCF_000935625.1 of Nanorana parkeri. Taxonomy (NCBI): domain Eukaryota; kingdom Metazoa; phylum Chordata; class Amphibia; order Anura; family Dicroglossidae; genus Nanorana; species Nanorana parkeri. Next base: position 860,472 of record NW_017306401.1, on the reverse strand, counting down.
CTTTAATGCTCATGTACAAACAGCTAGTAAAATGCATTGATTAGGATCCCTAGCACTGCTTTGCCTTGTGTTTTTTATTTCATATGTTTCATGTTTCCTAGTTTATTAGCTTGGAGTATTTATTCTTGACATAAAAGGTTTCAGTCTCAATTCCTATGCTTAAAAAACATGTAGTGCACGGCAAAGCTAGAAAAGAAAACTGCAACTGGGCCATTTTCAGCTGCTGCTTGATGGTAATGTTGAATAAACTCCTTGCCAACTAGGTCAGCCAAATGTCGGATTCCTCTGGCAGAAATGATTGCAAGTTTCTATTTTGTGACATTTTACAAAGAAGACAAAATGCATGCTTCTTATAAAGAACACATCTTTTATAGAGGACAACATTTTCTTGATGGGGACAAATTATGAAAGCTCTGCTAAATATCGAAATTTTGCACAACACAAAGAATAACAACAGAATAAACATTAAAATAAAAACTTACTACAGACCTCTTTCATTTCTTCATCGTTTCTTCATTTTGTTTATTTCATGCTCTTTTCTTAAAGTATATTTATGTCTTACCCACTGATGTGTGTCCATTTAAAAAAAAATATGTGCTAACATCTATTAACCTTTTATACACAGGTATTATGACTATTTTCCCTACGGTTTTAAAAAGCTAGAACCTTGCGGTTTGTTTTGTTTCATATTCAGTACCTTTTTGGCTAAAACAACATAATGTTAAACCTTTACATATGAATACTACTTATAGTCAACTTGTGGAGATATACACCATATTATTGTTACTCACAACCATATCTTCCATCTGTCATCTTTTAAGACTTTTATGTGCATCATCAAATTACAGGAACAAAATGGCAGAAATTAATAATAACTTTGGTGGGAAAATATTTCCATTCCTTCAATGCTAGTGAACTAGTAAAGGGATCCATAAAGTGTGAGATTACCCAGTCTTTGAGTAATTGATCAAATAAAGAATTAGTTTACTTTCTTACTAGGTTCTACCCTAACAAAAAGAATGGTAATTTGTATTTAGCATGGAAGCTCCTTATTAGGGCAATAGCAATCTTATCACATTATCACCAGCCAATAAAAGAAGGTCCTCAGTTGGTTCTGCTTATTCTTTGACCAGGTACAAGGCCAAGTTTTTCTTAAATGGTAAATAGGAAGGGAACTTGTAAGGGGTCCCAAAGCACCCATTTAACAGGTCACAAACGCGTGGATCATTTTACCCACTAGTGTCCATTACTTCATGAATATACTTAAATTCAGTTTTTACTATTCTCAGCTGTTAAATGTAATGAAGGCTATTCAAGTATTTAAAGTAATATGCCACAGAGAATCAGTTTGTAACTTAACTGTTAGTGAAACTGAATAGGTTTCATCCATGTGGCCAATGAGTCATGGATCGATTTCATCTGTCGGAGGCTCATGAGCATGTATTTTTTGACAGATTCCTTTTAATATTCTTTAAGATCCACTTAATGGGATTGTAGCCATGAGAAGATGTGATAGAAATGAGCTTGTAAAAGAATGATAAGAAGGCTAGGAGTTTTAATTTAAAACAACTCGGCTGTGTTGCTCACACTGTAATGACTGTAACACCCTTTCTTTAAAACTTGAATTTGATTATCCAGCTCTATATAGTCTTTTATTCTATGAATTATACGCTTAATTTTTACAAAGGAACAATTATCTGTAAATCTGTAAAATTTGTAAATCTGTAAAATTTAAGACAGTAAAAGACAGAACATACTAGGAGGTTACATGGGAATGCTATCGGATAACATAAATAAGGAGGGAAAATAATAGATAGAAAACCAAATTATTTTACCTGAAAAGTATTGGAATATCCTGGACGGGTGTTTGGTCCAGGCTATTGCTACAGGAATATCCATTCTTAGTAATTCTAAACACCAACACATTTTTGATGCCTATCATTTGGTATTGCCAGTCATAAAGTCATAGTTCATAAAATTTCACTGTAAGGAACGTAAAGAAGGCATTTTTTAGGCCTTTGGTCTAATAAAGTACAAGCTAATTGATAATCTTAGGCAATCCTTAATACAGTTTGGCAAATAACTAGATCTCACTTTAGATAATAAGAAACAAACACTATATGAAAGATTTTCAAAAAAGGAGTACCATAACCTTCCATAAAGTTGCCAATACACCTCCAGATCTTTTATGATGGAAGGTAGCCTCAATTAAAACTGATTTGCCTTCCATATTGAAAGCTCCACCTGTGGTCCAGACATGTATCCACCACCAATGTTGTGCACAAGGGAATGTCTGTTAAAAATCCAATGAGTTGCACGTTAGCAGCTGTTGAATCACAACATCTTTCATCTCACTTAACAATTATGAAGGGAATAAATACTGAGCAAGAGCAAGAAAGTCTGTGACAGCTCATACACATGCATAGTATCAGAAGAGAGGGTCTAAAATTAAACTTTACTGCAAATAATATGTGTGTATATGGGATAAATTGGAATAAAGTAAAATCTTGCTTTTACTGTGAAATAATTTAAAGAGGAACCCCAACTAGTAAGGGTCAACTGCTCATTTTGGTCTAGGGACTGTAATAAAGACGATATGTTCATCTGATCCTAGTGATAGGGAAAGCAGAGCTCAATAGTAGATTAGCCATTTTCATATGACAGCAGCAAGCTTTGCCAAAGCATGGGTTGAAGAACCACAATAAGCAAAGATACAGGCTCTAAGAAGTGGTCCTAACTAATCAATGAAGGTAAAAGTTTTAGTAAAATTACAAACCTATAAATTATAAATATCTCTCTCTCTCACTCTCTCTCTCTCTCTCTCTCTCTCTCTCTCTATCTATCTATCCATAATGTACATTGTCAAGTAAGTATATACATATGAGATAAAGAGCCAAGTGTGCTTGAACCTTTACAGAAACCTGAAGAAGAGAGGTCTCATTCAAATGTGGTGATTTAACAAAGCAGTCCTTTATGATTTTTTTTTACTTGATATCAACATTCTCATGCACTTACTTTAGCCCCTTTGTGAGAGTCATATGACTTTTTAGGGATATTCAGATACCAAGTACAGTAATACCTTGGTTTACGAGCATAATTAGTTCCGGAAGCATGCTTGTAATCCAAAGCGCTTGTATATCAAAGCGAATTTCCCCATAGGAAATAATGGAAATTCAGATGATTCGTTCCACAACCCGACAATATTCAAATAAAAATAATTACAATACAATACTGTAATATAATACTGTACAAAATATAAAGAAAAATAAACCAATTACCGGTACCTTCGTGGCTGGTGTGAGGCGGACAAGAGAGAGGAGGATTATTGTGTAGGACGACTTTCACTATCACTAACGGAATCACTGCTATCTCTTGACTCAATGGAATCTTTTTCATTTTGTGAAACCTTAACAAGGAATCTATCCAATGTGACAACGCATTGTCGTTAAACAGACTCATCGCTCGCACTGCTACAGCCTTATTCGTGTGGTGCTTTCCTACAAAATTTTGCTCTTATTGCAAGACATTGCTTGTATATCAAGGCAAAAGTTTTCAGAAATGTTTGCTTGTCTTGCAAGACACTCTCAAACCAAGTTACTTGTAAAACAAGGTATTACTGTACTGTAGTTGGTACAAGTATAGATACTTTTCCAGCCAGACTAGACTAGAGAAAAACTGAACGGTTAGGAGGCAGCTGCCATTTTTATCAAGCATATGGGGCTCCTGGTATTTGTGCACCCCTGTTTTAATGTATGATTTGTTATATTAAGGATGCACCAATACCATTTTTTCAGACCAAGTACTCACAGATACAATTACTGATACGATTTTGTTTAGTGTCATGTAGCAGTTTTTCTAAAACAATACTGACTAATGATTTCAGGCCAGTGGTGAAGTGCCAGGGCCCTGTCACAGCTGCAACTGCTGCAACCCTGGTAGTTCTCATGAAAATGCCAAGTATCAGCACTGGTATCTGAACATCTCTAGTCTAAATGTAAAATGCATACATTGTTTATTCTGTTCATGAAAAATAACAACATATTTTCACATGCACTCTTGGCAAGATCACTGGTTGATGAATGTGCCACCTGGTAATTGAGTCAACACATACAGTATATGAATACATAATCTTATGGTGGCTTGGAAGAGTGGATGTGCCAAACGTACCTATAGATGTATAGGTATTACTGGCTTGAATATTATATGGCATGATAACAAAAGTTATTAAACGGTTTGTGACTGGTGCATTAGGAATTGTGTTTCCTACTTATAGTGTACCTTCTTTCCTTTTTACCTCTATTTATTTGAGAGACATAGCAAAAAGTGCTTTTTTTGGAATTTCTCCTTAATACTTGAAGTAGATTCCATAATGATTTGCGTTTCCTAGAATTCTGATTAACTTTGATTGCTGCTATTAAGAATTGTGATTATCTGCGGTGTTTAGCATATATTGGCACCTGTTCCTTCACATGTAAATGGTTTTGTTGCATCAGTGCTTGAAATCTCATGATTAACACAGCAATACTGTGAGAATAGTTTAATGTATTTTCAAGTATTGGGCTACAAACTATATTTTTGACAATTTAATATTGCTAGACTTAGTTACATCTTTATCTTAATATTTCACATAAAAAAACAATACATTTAGTACTTGCTTTACAAAGAACACTAGCAAAAGTGTGCCAATTCACTGAACAGGTGGATACGGAAGCGTGCATCACTACAGCTGAGGCATACATTGGTCCAGTGGCTGCAGGTGCAGAGGCAGATGTTGGTGCAGTGGTGAGTGAAATGGGTACATGTAGGAGAGGTGGTGAGAGCAAGGAGGGAGAAAGAGGGTCAGGTGCAGTGGAGAGAGTGAGGGTTTGGGAGTAAGTGGGGGTGCTGGGAAAGGAGGATAGGAATTAGCTGTGGTGGTGAGTATGCAGGGGATGCAAAGTGGTAAGGAGGTTGG
>NW_017306401.1:834627-855508 GCF_000935625.1 Nanorana parkeri | reverse complement strand
TCTGTAGTAGCAGCATAATGTTTTGACCCACCTGCTGCTACTATGCACTTGCTAAATATTGGTACCATGTGTGACAGCAGGCAAGTAAAATCACCTGGGTGCATTCTGGATGGCAAATATGTGTGTCCCAGGTTCAGGTTATATATTGCTTCCACTAGAGGGAGTACTGTGAGTGCTTGAGTGGTAGAGGTAATGAGCCCAGCTGAAGTAAGCTGGCTCATTAGAGCCTCTATAAGAACTCCAAGATTGCTTAGAGATTGGCTCCACCCTGGAACCAGTTCTGTGCCTGAGCAGTCTATCTACCTGTGTGGTGAAAAAACAAAAACAAACTTGTGTTATGAGACACAGACTGTGTGGCAGTTTGCTCAATAGGGAGATAGGTGCTAGGGGCAGCACAAGGTTGCACCTAGTTGTTAGTGAGGGAAAACAGTGTAGAAAGGTGCCAAAAGGCAAGGATTTATTTTCATGTTTTGCTCCTTTTGCTTGTATATAGTGTAAATAAACTGCAACTGTGTGTTCTCCTGAATGAATTGTTACTTGCTGTGCCTAATTTTTGTGGACTGAACTCATCCAGGGAGTCACACACACCGACTGCCAAGCTAATTAAGACCATGGCATAGGGCAGTATGAACAGAAGGGGCTGTTGGGCTGACACTATTTAAATTATCCAAAAGCCTGCTCTCCATCCAGTGGGTCATAATATTTGATACTGTTATTGATAGTATAGAAAATTAGTGTGGAGGCTGCCAATTTGCCAATCTGTGTTCATAAATTTAACTTAGGCTTTACCCATCTTAAGGTGCCCATACACCTTACAATTATCTGCAGATTTTCTGTGGTCAGATGGAAAAAGTGCAACAGATTGGCCCAGGTGGAGATTACTCCATCAACACAGTTAAGTGTAGATGGAGGAAACTGTTGCACCTTTTCCATCTGACCACAGAAAATCTGCAGATAAATTGTAAGGTGCGTGGCCAGCTTAACTCTGTTAGCAGTCCAATTCAATTGGTGTACCAACAAATGTTACCTTCTCTTCAATCTGCCTCTAAACCTGGTATCTGTACCTGGTACCTGTATCTGGCGTCAGCGCCACCCCACCAGCATGGAAATGTACAGGATTTTAGGCAGTGGTGTAGCAGCCGTAACGGTTTGCATATACTGTCATGTTCTGTGTATAGTGATTAGCAAAGACATTAAATAAAACTTTAAATAACTATTTTTCACCTGCCCTTTTGCCATCTTCAAATGTTAGATGTAGGCATGGGATTATTCAATTATTGCAAACCTTTTAGAAAAATAATTATTTTCCTGTATCCTAGAGAGCAGACTTCTATTAATATAGCAAACAGAAAATCTTTATAGCATTTCTATTTCTATAGTGTCTCTAAATGACAAATTGTTTAGTAAAAAAAAAGTGAATTATTCAGTGCAAATAGAGTGAAACATACTTTGTTAACATGTAAATGTAGTACATGATTGTAACATTTCTGGAGAAAAGAGGATTGCTCCTTCGTTTTATATTATTTAATTGCAGCTAGCTGTGATTACATAAGGCATGCATTATGTCTTCTGTGCTAAAAGGATCAGGTTTTAAATCAGCATTGAAAAATGTTCAATAACTATACATATAGCTAAACTGACACTGGCACTCTAACCTCGTCAGTTTATTTCTGTTGGAAGAAACAAATGGGTCTATTCACAAAGCTGCCATAGGCAGCCGAGTGAATAACCGACCCGAAGTGAAGTGAGCCGAACGCTGTTCGGCTATTCACTTCAGGCTTGTACGGCTGATTTCAGCCGTATATCTGCTGAAATCAGCAATACATCGGGTGGCTTTGGGTCGGGTCGGCCGAACATGCCCGGGGCGTCCGGGAGAGTAATGACAGATCGGCGTCCAGGTAACCAGGGACGCTAATCTGTCTCTGCAAGTGGCCGGAGCCAGCTGTGAGATGACGGCTGGCTCCGCTCAGCTGTCAGTAGCAGGCTGTTGGCCGGCTACTGCCAGCTTTGGCTTTCACCTCGGCTCAGTCGAGCAGAGGCATATGCCTTCGGCTCAACTAAGCCGCTCGGCCAACTACAGGAGGTGTACGGGCTATAGTGAATAGCTCGTACAGCAGCCCTTCGGTTCTACTGAACTGAAGGGGACCTGGGACCGAAGCTAGCTGAAGCTGGCCGAAGGATAAGCCGAAGCTACGGCTAGATCCTTCGGCAGCTTTATGAATAGACCCCAAAGTCTTTTTGCAGGAAGTATTAAAGCCCTATACGTGTTTATGAATAGAAATGGGGTTACACATTGCCCAATTGAAGGGAGCAAATATATAAAAATGGAGTGCAAGGACATTAGGAAATATTAAATGCTAAAGTACTGTTTTAATTAAAAAAGGAATTAAAATAACATAGCTGATATAGTTTTTTTTTTCTTCAAATACCCTTGGCCCAAAAATAGCAAGACTTTAAAGAATAGCATATTCATCTGTGCTCACAAAAAAGCAACAATTACATTTTTATATCTTTTGTAGGGAAGGAACATTTTTCGATTTGTAAATACAAAAAACTGTATTGCATGTAAGGGCATTGGACATGCAAATGTGAGTACTTGTATGAAAAACTGTATAATATTCCATGTTCCAGTGCAACTACATGAAGTCTGTTTTTATTGCTCTCTCTTTTGGCGAGTTTTTCCAAGATGTTTTGTTGTGCCACTGGCAGAGCAAAAGTGCAGCATAGCACTGCAATGTGAAAAATGCAAATTACCCCAAATTACCATGCTTTGAGGTTTGTTTTAGCTCATTCATTTTAAATAGGCTTTGTAATGTTGCAACATCGCAGCGCGCATCACCACACAACAATGTGTGCATTGCAGTGCACTGGTTTCTAGTGTGAGTTGGACCTAAGGGAATGTTTTTAAATACTAAAAAAGGGTCTAAAAAGGAAGGAAGGAAGCAGAGACAACAAGTATACCAAAAATCAAGCACTTAATATATCCCAAACAGTTTAAACGCCAATTTTTTAACGCCACTTAGCTTCCAGGCACTTTGTTTTTCAAGCCCTGTTGTGAGCAAATACTTTTAAAATATGCTATGGGTGGACTTTCACTAGAGCAATAGATTGACAGTTTGACATTTGTAGAGTTTTCTAGTTTGAACACTTTTTTGGGGTTTTTAGTTTGAGCACACTTGTTGTTTTAATAAAATTAAGCTACAGTAAATAACTAGTTAATTAACAAAATTTCCAGTTATTGCACAGGGATTTTGTTCAGTTATCCAGATCAAGAAGCCCACAACTACACATCTTTCTTTTTTGTGTAATCTATTTATAAGTCATCCCTAGTAGAATCCATCTCATATTTACCTGTTCACACCTGATAATTATACATAGCTTGCGGCAAGCCTCACAATTAATCACATTCTGCAGAGCATGGGACCCTTAATCATCTAGCAGATTAAGTCAGTCAACACTATTGAGATCATTGACTCTTGTTACAAAAAAACATGCATTCTTCTAGTATGGAATGTGCTTCACTTTCCTAAATTGCTTCATGAAAAATCTGGAGATGCTTCTTAAAGGATAACAGTACTTTTGCTAATGTTAATCCGAATGTTCCCCCTTAGTTTACAATGTATGTCCCCCATTAACAATTTGAGATCAAAGGGCAATTACTCTATGAACATTTAACAGCCATATACCACATGTACCTTGATAAATGCAAAGCACCACATTTGACTTCTGTCTGCTCTCCAGTTGTCTAGCAATCAGCATTGGAAACTGCCGACCACTTAACAGCAACACTATGCAACTCCTTGCTCAGCTCCTCTTATGCTAAGTCTTTGGAAGTCTTAGGACACAGAAAAGCGTAGATGTAGATAGCATGGAGGGGGAAGGGCTGAAGGACACCATATTGTCACTGGTAAACAGCTGATGGTTTTGCGCACACAGAAGTCAAACATGGTGCTGTTAAATGATCAAAGGGCAATTCTAAAGTGAACTTCCACATTACCATTAATAAAATACTTTTATCATTCAAAGTATTATGGACAAAAGCTGTTAAATACTCCAAAAACTTTTGTGTTTTACTTTTTTTATAAATAAAGAGGTTAGAGTTCTACATACCATATTTTGTACACTAAATGTACTTAATCCTGATTTTTGTTTGAACTTGTAATGGATTTTGGTAACAATTAACATTTTGCTGTGGCTGTTATAAACAATAAAATAAACATCTCATAATAGTCATGCCAGGTGAGCCCCACTAATTACATTTTCTCATGAAAGCTTTAGTGGAGATAGGTTATGAATTAAAAGTAAACTTAAAATTATTTTTTATATATAATTGTTAATGTAGACAGCATGAGGCAAAAAATCTCAGCAATGTGTACTTATGTTGGCATCAGAACAGCTAGGCATGAGGTCTTACATGTGCAGGCTATGCTTTCAGATACTCTTTACAAAAATATGTTTTGAAAAATAAAATAATTTCTATTTAAACTAAAACCATTGAGAACTGATATTCATAATATCTGATTTTAATACGAAATAATTGTAGCTGTACCATGTTACAGAAGTGCAAGCATTCCTTGCTCTGTGGTTAGAGATCAGTCAATGCAAACCATAAAACTGAACTCTACACAGACAACCAAATACAAGGAGGAAATACATATATGAGTTCTAAAAGTATTTGTTTTTCTCTCCATCCAGCCTGGATTAAAACCTGGTCTTTCTGTGCTAAAGTTTCCCTTCCACCCCACCCTGTAAATGGACATTGAAAAGTGAGGCACATACTGAGAAGCTTATTTCTCACTCACCCTGCTCTGTCCTCCTATCAGAATGTTTCTTGCACTGCTGCACACCTATGTTGCTTCTTGTGCTTCTTTTAACTACTCTTTTCTAAGCTCTGCTGTGCAGTAAATGGCAAAAGACTTGCACCAGGTTAAAGGATAACTATGGGGTCAGTGTTTTTCCCCATAGTTCTCCTTAGGGTAACGGGAGGACACAAACTAGCGTCCTCCCGTTACCCTAAGCTCAGTATACCGCAAGCTACAGCTGAGACGCCGGAGCGGATCCCGACGTAGATGACAGGATCCGCCCAGCTGCGTGAGTGACAGCTGGCTCTGCCTATCTAGAGGCAGAGCCAGCTGTACCCACCCCCTCCCCCGTCCGTTCCACCAGTCAGCGCTGGCAGATCGGAGCGGGGAGAGGGGAATCCAGCCCCTCCCCCTGTCACGGCAGAGAGCCGTGACAGGGTCGAGAGGTGAGCGAACCTGGTATGTGTTAGCTCACCTCCCGAACTACTGAGCCGACCTGTGACAGTCTCATTGTCACAGGTCGGCTAGAACTATGAGGTGAGTGGAAATCACTCATCTCATAGTTCTCCTTTAAGTACTATCACTTTATTTCTGCCTGGAGTTAAACTGGTCAGTGGAATGGTTCAAGATTAATAGAGAGAAGTACATGACATTGATCACATATGTAACTGTAAAATCTGGGAATGGATTAAGTCTTTTTACTGTGCTTTTGCTGTAAAGGACATTGGGAAAATAACTGAGGCTGGTTTAGGTGTTTGATCTCCTGGGAGTCTCTGGTACAAACATATATCTGCACACTATCAACAAGAAATTATATACCTGTCCATTTATGGGGAGTGTATAGGTGTCCAAGAAATCACGCAGGCCTCTAGAGAGTGTAAAGATGAAATGCAGCACATTACATGATAATATAGAACCATCACCCTTGCACAGTAATTGCATATTATGCATTTCTTCCTTTTACCCAACAATACCAATATTGACATATATTGTATCAATATGAGGCCCTGTGAATTGCAAATACAACATATCTTGTCAATAACCTCTTACATTTATGAAGATAAAATGAAGATGGATTAGGGTTAACTATCAAATGAATCTGAGATAACTCTGTGGATCATGACCAAATAATATGGATTATACAGATATAAAAAAAAAGCCTAAACAGAGAAGGATAACATGTCACTTGAATGTCAATCATTTTTATTGTACTGCACAAGAGACATTAATAAAATAATTTTCTCTGAGCAAAATATGATTATTTTTTACTTGCATTTAAGTCATATTTCAAGCATTTTAAATTTAGTATACCCTCGAACTCTAGTTAAATTACATTTTGTGCAAATTAAAATGTAGGGTGCATTATATCTTTTCAACCTTAATAAGTGCCAAGATTATGCAGAGAATATCTTAGTTTGCTAATAGATTATTTTTGTCCAATTTGTTATAGGATAGCTGTTATCTGACAGTATTCTAAGAGACAAGTCATGCTTTCACTTTTGTGGCATTATTGAAGAAATCCATTTTACCTATTTTTTTCCATCTGTAATAGGCCATTCATTAGTTTGAATAATGTCTTTTCAAAATGTATTTGAAGTTACAACACACCAAAAGAAAAAAAATAATAACATCTCAACTGCTCCAAACTGCATCTTTGGATGTAATGCAGAGTAGGAATAAATGGAGATTATGTGGCTATTATAGGTAAGGGGCATTCAGCTATGATGGACTGCTTTTATTTCATTTTCTGTTTAAACACACATAATCATATGTACAGTAATCTTCTCGCAATATTGATTTGTTTTAGTATCTGCAATTCTGACTTTTCTCCCATATGATATTGATTTTCACTGCTTACTCCCCATGGGCTAAACTCTCAAGGATACTATTAAAGGCCTCTTAAAACAAAGATTTCATATGTTTCAAAGTATGAGTGTAGTGCTTGTTGTGGGAAAGTGTACTAAGTGGTCTAATGACGCAGGATGTATTTTCTGTGTCACTGATCTTTGTCAAACATTTTTGGAGAATGATGATCCTTGTAAAGAGGGAATGAAGTATACAGCAATGACACGTCTTTTAAAGAGCTCAGAAGTTATTTATATAGAAGAAATCTCAGGGGAATAACGCCTCTTGAAATACGACACCATATTTCAAAATGTCTGAACAACCTTTTAAATTGGATATTTGGATGCTATGAGTGAAGCTTGTCACAGTCTCTCTAGTTACATTTCAGTGTTTCAAATGTATATTTTTTGTGACAGCATGGAACATGCAAAGTATCATTCAGTAGGATTGTGATTGAAATAGATTACTTCTAAGAGATTGTTTGATAACTAAAGGTTCCCTAGTATCCATGGACAGTCACAAATACTTCATACAGAGTATTATGTGGGTAGAGTGTAACCCATACATGCCAGTTTTATTGCATATACTGTAAGTTAAATGGGCCTGAAAAACTTTCAAGTCTATTCACATTTTTTTTTATATGTAACATGAAAAGCTTGATAAAACAGACTCCATATCTAGTTGTCTTTTGAAACATGTGGATTGATTTTTGTTTTTTGGGGGGGTTCAGTGATGTCTGTTTTATACCTTTCCTAACATAACATACATTGTTTTTCAGGACAGATAGGGCTTTAATGATAGTAGGTTTGGATACGTATTTTATTCTCTTGCTTATTATTTTTAGGAAGGAAGTGATACATGTGATTCGGTATTCTTTGCAAAGCCAATCTTCACCACATTCACTAAACTAAGGGAGAATATCATTAGAAAGTGAATATTCCCTTGTAAAGTGAACAGCCTATTTTTTGCCTTTAGTAAATCAACCCAAAGGTGGCACAAGGATAAGAGGTGATGTGATGCCTTCCCCCAACAGCCAAAAACATTTTTTTAAAGTAGTTTCAACCCTTCTATGTTCTACAAAAAAGTGTTTTTATTGCTTTTTTGCTTCAGAGTAAGGGAAATCTCCCTAATGGTGGCACAGGCAGCAGCAATAAACCTGACAGAGATCCTCTCCCTTCCCAAGTTCTGCTAAATTAAAATATTTTTTCTTTGCAGGATGGGCTTTAAAAAAGGTTGGCATTTTTAAAAAGTGAGGACTGGTGATTCTATGTAATGAGTATTTTTCTTAAAGAGATTTACATACAGATGACCTGCAGAAAACAGTAAATATACGTGGATTATTAAAGATCAATTCTAGATAAGCCATATATCTATTCCTATTTATGTTTCATGGGTTCTGAAGTTGTGTACATAAGGATTTTGATAACTGTTTATAATGCTTATAAACAAAATGTCCAATTCCCAAAAAAGTAATAAGGTTGAAAGATTATGTCTGTATATCTCAATAAAGCACAGGAGTGTTTCTATGTAGGATCAAAAGGTATTTTAACTGCAGTTTTACTTTTCAATGATGGATGGTGCAGAGGCTTCCTAGGGCGATATTTGTTGCAGATGTCTGTCTCTGCCAAGATTTACCAAGTTTGTTAACACATTTTTTTATATTTAATCAGGAAAGGAAACACGATGAAATGTGTCAAAACACCTGAGGTACATGTGCAAAAATTTAGAGGGTGAGGAATATCAGTAATTGATAATGACATGATTTGTAAAAATAACTAACTCTGCAACATGTCAAGGATCAGAGAACAAGCAGAGTGTAAGTTTTTCTAAAAAGAAGACCTTAGCAGGGTGTGGAGATTGACAGAAGTATTCATACTGTTATAAAAGTATGTGTATATGTCTGCTGTTGCATTTTGTATCAATAATGGGTGTTCTAATAAAAACAGCTTCAAGAATGTTTTTTTACTAAAGTATTATTTTTTTTAAAACATACACTGATGTATGATGGTTACAGTTACAAAATAAACAGTAAAAGTCATTACTGTCTATAAACTTAACTGAGCATCTACATCTTTGACCAACTGAAAGTCAGCAAGTTGAATGCACCATTAATTGCAAAAATAGGCTTTTTCCAAATTTTATTAAAAAAACATATAGCCGTTTTTTTTTAAAATAATCATTTAAAATAAATCAGCGAGTTGTAATTATTTTTATCCAGTCATGCATTTCTATTCCTTCTTAAAAGGATAATTCTTTGAAAACCATACATTTACCATTTGGATGATGGGTTGATTTACAAAAGGAGTAAAGACTGTCCGAGATGATCTATCATTGAGCTTAGTAAATAAGGTCAAGCTGTGTTTACTTCAGTCAACCAATCATGCTTAAAGGAGAACTATGGGGTCAGTGTTTTTCCCCATAGTTCTCCTTGGGGTAATGGGAGGACACAAACTAGCGTCCTCCCGTTACCCTAAGCTCAGTATACCGCGAGCTACAGCTCGCGGTTTACTGAGACGCCGCACCTGGAGCGGATCCCGACTTAGATGACGGGATCCGCCCAGCTGCGTGAGTGACAGCTGGCTCTGCCTATCTAGAGGTAGAGCCAGCTGTACCCGCCCCCTCCCCCTCCGTTCCGCCAGTCAGCGCTGGCAGATCGGAGCGGGGAGAGGGGAATCCAGCCCCTCCCCCTGTCACGGCAGAGAGCCGTGACAGGATCGAGAGGTGAGGGAACCCGGTATGTGTTCTCTCACCTCCCGATCTACTGAGCCGACCTGTGACAGTCTCATTGTCACAGGTCGGCTTAGAACTATGAGGTGAGTGGAAATCACTCATGTCATAGTTCTCCTTTAAAAACAAAGCTTTACTTCAGACAACATTGGGTATCCATAAGTGAGCACAGCATACATACACTTGTCTAAGTGAGCAGACTCTACTCCTTTAGTCAGTCAGCCCCATTATCTCAACTGTTGTAACTGAGTAACTTCCTTTAGCTGGTAGGAGCTCCCTTTAGTTAGTAATCTACAAATCTCTGTATTTAATACAATAGCAAGCATATGGTAGAGCATGTAGAAAATTCCTTTCACATATTAACTCACTTTTTCTAATCAAGTGGCAAGAAGCTGACCATAGGCAAAACACTACCAGACAATGATGAAAAAGTATAATATATTTAGCTTTGATCCAACTTTTTTAAGGTATAAAAACACTTCAGAGACCTCCTTAGGCATTTTTGATGCATCTACCGTTACTATGAGGCTTTGAAATTATGTCCAGGTTTTCCTTATGAATAAAGACATAAAAAGTTATACTATACATTTTCAAAGCAATGCATTGTGAATTCTGCATGTATCTAGACCTTTTTTTTTCCAATAGTTTTGACTCTTTCTAAGAGAACACTGTAAAGATGAATCATGGGCATATCCAAGTGCTTGTGTTGCAGTTGACAAATAAAGTGTGGGAAATCTAATTGTATCCTAGCAGCCAAAGTGTTTTCCAGTTTCACATACGTGTAACAAAATGATATAGTGGATACAGAAAGGCCTCATTTACGCTGCCTTATAATATGCTGCTCATAGATGCGTGCAGCATTTTTTCCCATATGCAGCATATGCAAATAAATGGCTACATACATATAGCTGCGTATGCAGCCATATTTTTGCGTTACGTAAAGACGTGTAAAAAAATGGGCCCGAGATGCGTAAAAAAAAATGGAACAGCGATACGCCTGGGCTCGGAATTTCTGCGTATTTTTCGCGTGTGCACACATATTTGCATGGTGTGTGTGCGCGTATATGCACATATGCGCGTACAGTACATTAAGGTTTCTATTAAAAATGATGCATTCTGAGATTGCATAAGTTCGGGCAAACGCGCATACACGCGACTTTACGCATTTACAAATATGCAAACAATTTTGCTTGCGTTGTGTGTGAATGAGGCCCAAAAGATTAAAAAGACACAAAACACTGGAAATACACATGCTGTGGGCAATATAGTTTAGCCCATGTATGTGCTTACGAAAAAAGCTGTAAGTGTGTGTATAGGATAAGCAGCAATTTTCTACTATTTATGTATTTTAGATGTGACTGCCCTTTAGGAAGAAGTACGTGCCTTTTCAATAGGTCACTTGGCTAAAAAGTCCGATGTCTTCATGGATTTTTGAATTCAATTATTAATAACAGACTTGAATATTCAGACACTTGCTACATTTTTTATAGCAATGTAATTATAGCGCATGCTGAAATTGATCACCATTAACTTCAAGGCATTTTTATACTCTAACAATAACTGGAAGTGAAACCCATGTAATTTGTCTCAGGTTCTTTAATAAATTTCTGCAATATTATATAGACTCCTTATTCCCATTTGGCTTAGTAAATATTAGCATATTAAATCTGTTCAACGTGGTGTAACATTTTAGCCATAATATATCAGATAGGCATATAGTTGAACTGTATTTGATACATACATACATACTGTTACTGTCTTTCACACTTAAAGCTCAACTCCAGCTTTGTTGTGGTCCCCCCTTGTTCAACGCCTCCCCGTCTCTCTTTTTTTTTTTTAAATCCCTTGATACACCTTTTTATTCTTGCAGTCTGCAGGCTGGTCTGGTGATGCGAGGGCCCTTCACCTCATGCTCAGGCAGAAATGGGCAGTCTCTACCCCTGGACTATGAGTCATTAAAGAAAGCTTAATCCAGGACTACCCTGGGGGATTATGTACCCCCAGGGGGTGTATTAATGGCAGCCAGGATTTATAGGAAGTGGGTTGGGGTGTGTTATTGACAGCAAGGATTTACAGGAAGCGGGTTGATTAACGCTCCTTGTTCGCAGAGTGATGAGTTTGTAGGAGGCAGTGCTGCTGAGATGGTGAATATTGCAAAAAAAAATCTGCATTCTTTGTTTTTAGTTGTGCTGACCTAATTACTTTATAATAATCTACTTTATAATAATCTTAAATGTGCATGTAAGTACCTTAACTATTAACACAGCTGTAGCTTATTTGTGTATCACTCACATGCTCAAATCATCTCTGAATTGGTGCGGACAAAGTCCTTTCTTCCGGAGGGTGGCTACCTTTGTTCCCCATGGTCCATGTGTGTGTTGTTAAGTAGCCACTGCTCCACGCTCACTCCAGTGATGGACTACAATCTTACATTTAGTTTACTAATTTGTATTAAAATTATAGTCCTTCACAGGAGTAAGCTTGGAGTGGTGGCTACTTTACAACGCACACAAGGGACCATGGGGGAATAAAAGTAGCCACCCTCCTGAAGGAAGGATGGTGTCAGCACCAATTCAGAGATGATTTGAGGATTTACAGCTGAGTAATACACAAATAAGGTTTATTGTTGTTAATAGTAAAGGTGCTTGAATGCATTTTGAAGATTTAACTCCTGAGTTTAGTGTAACTTTAATACTTCTAATATCAACAGTGCAGTGTAGAAGTAAAGTGTTGAAAGCTTTTAAACTGAAAAACGTTTTATTGATGTCATTCCGTTGAGCTGCATTTAATAGTATTACATACATTTTCCAGATATTATGCCTTTTTCACAAAAAAAGTATCCGCTAAAAAAAAAAGATGCATACTTACTCTGTTGTTCAGGTGAGCTGTTTTGATGTCAAATTATAAGACTTGACCCACAGTAGTAATAAATTGATGTATCCCTGCTCTAAACCTTTCTGTGTTTTTCAGCACTCTTGAGACTAATATATCTGTGTAGTAATGTTGGTTTGGTATTTGAGAGGTGTTTGTGGTCAAATAAGAAAGGCCCTTTGGGGACTCCTCATGCTGCTACACAAATCATTGGGTAGATCTACAAAATAATACAATTACTCCATCTCAGTGAATGCAGTAAAGTATAAAAGTGGTTTGATCGCTCTGTGTACAGTTTTAGTGAGACCTTTGATAATCTTCTGGTTTTACTAATCCATTAAACAATTTAACATACTACTCATTAACTTTTTTTTATAGCATCACTGGCACAGTTACACATGTTTTGTATAGTCAAGTCCATATTGCAAAGAGCTGCAGAATGTCTTCTGGGAGAAGATGATGCATAAACAAGGCAATTGAGACCATTTAATCATGTAGGACTAATAGTGATTATGTGCAATAATCCATTGCAACAAGCCACACTTAATAGATCAATGTAGTTAACTAGTGACAGCTTTGTTGTTGCACTATCCATTGCTCTATGCACTTTATTATTAAATGGGCTTATCACAACTACTCTTTGTTAGGTCTCTGAACTTAACAGTGTAATTATTTAAGTTTCTTTCTGGCTGACATGCCCACATGTTGAGCGTTTCCCATTTAATACAAGGAGACTCTTCTGTATTTTCAGTGGACACATTTTAAGTTATTGTAAATAGTTTTTTTTAGGCTCTTCCACATTTGCTGTTCTTTTTTTAATGAATTGAATTTACCGATTTTTTTCTTTAAAAGAATGAACCTGAGATGAATTTGAAGTGACACTGCTACCACACAGCAGGTGCATTAGGGTGCCTTCATGTTGGCTTAGTTTATTTATAAAGTGCCATATTACCCCAAATGCTTGGGTATGCCAGTATGTAAACTTTAACCACCTTTCCTAAAGCAGAGCTTGGTCCTGTCCCCCATTTCTTCCTCTTCCTTATTGGCTGTTGATGGGCCATTAGCGCAGAAGGAGACAGTTTGGTGTGCAGCTGGGTTTTTTTAAATGGAAAATTCTTTGTATCTACATATCAAAAGACCTCTTTTATTTGGGACACCCACGGTGCTGAATAGCTAAGATGAGCAGGCATCTTGACATGCTAGAGATGCTTGTTATCTGGTAGCATTGGCCCTTTAGCAGCCTTGAATTCACTTCAGGTTTGCTTTAAAAACATACTCCTAGATGTTAATATAACAGGAAATAATAATTATTATTATACAAGCATATCTTTTGGATACAAACAAAGTAAGGATATGGTTAATAACACTCAGTCTGATAAATCCCCCAAAGTATAGTGAGGGTATATGGACTAAAAGCTACCAAGGCAGAAATAAAATGTCTATTTTAACCATGAGAAGTGTAATATTTATATATCAGTGATTGCGTATTTTATAGCAAATTAACCTGGGGGTCCCAGAATTCATTAACATTGTCTTGTGGGGATACATTTTATTCACTCATTGACCATTATGCATTGAATTTGTGACATTGTTTATGATATTTAGACATTTGTCTTTTTCTTCAAGAAGAGGCCATAGTCCATTGCACAGAAGGTTTAAAGTGCATTTTAGGGGCCGAGTTTGATAATGGAAAAATACATTTAACATGATTAATGAGACATGTTTTCGCAGAAATGATTGATGTGGTAGTATCGATTTTAACCACTTGCTAGCCAGACCATTTTTCAGTATTCGGTATTCCTTTATTATGTTAGTAAGCATTTATTATTACTCAATTTTTTTGTAAAATATAAAAAACAGTGTCACGTCGGGTAAATAGACCCCAAACATGTCAAGCCTTAAAATTGCACATGCACGCAAAATCACAAAAAACTACCACACCCAAAATTGGCCCTGGGTGACACTTTAAAAGCTTTTACCGCTCATCAATTTAGTGTTAACAGTGATTGATGGCCCTAAAATTATTGCTCACACTCTGATGCTCATGATGATATGTAACGTGTGTGGCATAATAGCCACAATCAGCGTTTTTGTGCATAGGCGCACCCGTCACATTTTTGCGCGTCTATGTGGGTGACTTTAAAATTCTTTTTTTTTTGTGTGTAATTTTTTTACACTTTATTGTTATCACATAGGCTTAGAAGTCCCCTATGTTAAATCAAATTACAGTAACAGGTCCTCTTTATGGAGACATCAGGGTTGTCACCTAGGGACCCCCAAGAAGCTGATAAAGCAGAGATCTGCTTCTCTCCGGCTTCTGTAACCGGAGAATGACAGCTGAATGCAGAAGTAATGTAACAAACATCACTTCCACACTCGCAGAAAAGGGAGGAGATTGGAGGGAGATCAGTTCTCCCTGCACAGATCCACAATGCTGGTCCTGGATCGGACGCCTGGGATCGTGGCAACGGCAGGTAAGGAAAGGGGGGGGGGGCACAGAAAGGTACCTCATACAAGTGATCGGGCATCTTTATAGACGCCGGACCGCTTGTATGTAAACAACCATAGCTGGCAGTTTCCCACTCATGCACGCCAGGGGGCGCGGGCACAAGGGACGTTTTAAGAGGCCCACCCACTGCCAGAAGGCTCCCGTTCAGCTGTTTCTCTACGTTCGGCGGACGGAAGGTGGTTAAAGTGGACCTTTACCCCCTTTCACTAAAAATCATTGAGCTCTGCATGCTGATGTGAAATCATCTTACATTCATTTGTTAAATAGGCATATTTCTCTTTTACTTATAATTATTTGTTTTTCCACTTCCTGGTCTTCTTGGGCATTAACGATGTAATCTGTGCCCAAGCATTGCATCCTGGGAAGAGCATTGCTGGGAAATCTCATCTGTAATGTTACAAGACCTCAGGGAAAGGCATTTTCCTTTCTGAGATGATGTGCATGGTCACATGTCCTAGTCAGTGGCGGAACTACCGCCGGTGCAGGCGGTGCGGGCGCCCGGGGGCCTCAGGCTCTGGGGGGGCCCAAGCAAGATGCCGGATCAGTATCCAGCGCCCGGCGGGCCCCTGGTCTCTCCGCCGGGAGTGTCGGATCATCCGTTCATCCGACACTCCCGGCCAGTGGCATAGTGAGGGGGGGGCCGGGGGCGCCGGCTCGGCCGGTCGCACGAGTTGACTGGCCTGCGGCATCAGACGCGGCTCTGTATTCGCCGGCCGCCGCTCCTCTAGTGGGTCCTCTGCAGGCCCCTGCGGTCTGTCCTCTACAGTGCCTGTTTAGAAGGCTGCGTCTGCCTGATCCAGCTAGTATGCGATTCGGGCTGGCTGGATCAGGCAGACGCAGCCTTCTAAACAGGCACTGTAGAGGACAGACCGCGGGGACCTGCAGAGGACCCACTAGAGGAGCGGCGGCCGGCGAATACAGAGCCGCGTCTGATGCGGGCGGGCTGAGCGGCAGAAGTATGGAGCACCTGCGGCCACAACAGACCCCCCCACAACCAGGAAGCCCCCCACGGACCACCAGGCTAAGGTAAGGTGACTTTTTAACCTATAATAAAACATTTTTATTTTTTTAATACTCCCCTGATCTGATCCACCAACAAGCGCAGTGTTCCTCCTCTCACGCTGTCAGAATATGCATACAGAGCGTGTCGGCTACTATTTAAACCAGCGCGCTGTATGCAGCTTCTGAGAAGATACGCTATTTAGCGTAGCGGGAGCGATGCAAAATGCGCAGCCGCCTTCCCCGCTATGCTAATAGCGTATCTTCTCAGAAGCTGCACCCAGCGCGCCGGTTTAAATAGTAACCGACACGCTCTGTATGCATATTCTGACAGCGTGAGAGTCGGGACGCTGCGCTTGTCGGTCGTTCCAGGGATCAGGTGGGTATTAAAGGGCTAGCAAGCAGTAGATATATGCAAAAAGTTTGTTTTTTTTAAACCAAAACATTTTAACAGCGCTTTAAGCTTACCCCGTCTTCGCAGCGCGCTCCTGTCCGAAGATCCGAAACTGCTCGGGCGACCGCAAAGCATCTTGGGGCGGGTGCATGCGCAGTTCGGATTTTCGGGCGGGAGACGAGGAGAGACGCAAGGTAAGTATATGGAAGCATGCACCTGCACAATGGCCGGGATCCGCTTCAGCTGCGGCGTCTCAGTATACCGCGAGCTGCAGCTCGCGGTATACTGAGCCTAGGGTGACGGGAGGACGCTAGTTTGTGTCCTCCCATTACCCTAAGGAGAACTATGGGGAAAAGTGTTAACCCCATAGGTCTCCTTTAAGAGACACCAGTTAAGGTGAGTGCTGACATTAACATTGGGAGGAGGGATAAAAAAAATTGACTTTAATGTCACTTTAACCACTTCTGGGTCGCAGTACGTCTATAGACCGTGGCCCGCAGAAGTGGTTAAAACAAGAACACGGCTGCTTCGGCAGCCGCGCTCTTGGTACCGCTTTTATCAGCAGGCGATTGCTGTATGACTTACAAGCAATCGCCTGCTGAGGACTACAAATCTCAGCAGTACTTTATACAGAAATGCTATTGTTATATAAAGTATTGCTGGGATGTGTAGTCCTCTATATCATGTGTCATTCTGCATTGCTGTAAATATTAGGGATGCACCGATATATCGGCCGCCAAAACATATTTTGGCATAATGCCGAAAGTTCAATCTTTTAAACGAAACAGCGGCACATCCCTGCTTTCTTTTCTCCCCGCTGGGCGCTGCTCTGTGTCCCAGAGGGGAGGAGAGAAAGTGACAGCCGGCCGAGCGCTGCGAAAGGAGAGCGCTGTGTTTGTGGGTTTATGGGTGGGGGGGGGCCCAAAAAAAAATCTTGCACCAGGGCCCTTTGTTCCTTAGCTCCGCCACTGGTCCTAGTCACATGTGCTAGATTTCCATAAGGTAAAGGGAGATATATTAATTTCCCCTTAGTAAAAATGGCCACTGTGTAAAGAATGGGGAGGAAAACAAAAATAAAGTATGCAAAGAATAAAAAGCCTACAATTATCTAGAAGTATCTGTTTGTAGATTTCCATTACTAACCATTTCTAAAGGTCTGTTTGTTATCATTTCAAAGATATGGGTGAAGTTCCTCTTTAAAATACTCTTTTTTTTGACCATCTGTATGGGATTGCTGTTCATTTTCACTGCAGGTAACTTTTTACCAGTGGTAGCAAATTATGGCTGATGCATAATTTCCCTTAAAGCTCGATTCTAACGCAAACATTTTTTGTCTTGAACAGACTTGGAAACAATAAATACTTCTGCCATTTTTTTTATTGCTGTCCAATTCACCTCACTCCTGCCCCTCTAATGGCCTGTCAGGGAGGAACAAGAAATTAAGGAAGTAGAAGTCACTAGGGCAATTAGTCACAGGCAGAGGGTAACATGGGGTGTAACACTTCTGCATTATACTGGATAAAAATGAGTTTTGTTTCAGTATTTTTCCCATGTGGAGAGATTTTCTATCACTCCCTGTCCTTACAGGAAGTAAGGGGAAGAACATCCAATGGGAGCACAGACTACTATAAAAAAAACCTTACAGTGGTTTCATCCATTCCACACTTTCCCCAAAACATAAAAAGTTGGGATTTAATTATTATTAAAGTTTCTATCCTGCCTAAAATTGCTAACTTTACTGTCAAGTTTCAATAAATGTTTGTTTACCTAGCAGTAAATGTTAACAATTAAACACTGTTAAGATTAGTTATTCTTTTTAAGAGTGTTGTTTTCAATTTGTCCTGGCCTAACTCACAGACTTGCAGACTCACAGAGAAAGGTGCAGTAAAGCACTGCCACCATGCAGCACTGTGCTTCTTTTCTAATGTGATTCATCACACTCCCTAAGTAGTGAGGTCATTTTCTAAACTCAGCTACACATAAACAGATGCATTTATTGGTATTGTAAAATTTGAGCCCTCATGTTTATAAGTGCCCAGTTTTGTGAATGAGTCCTTCATTGAAGATATATACTATCTAGAATGACATGAATTGTCAAAAGGCTAGCCTAAGCCCAGCATACCTCTGGGACGGTACTCTATTGCTTCAAAAAGTAGGTCAGCCAGTTCACAGTATGTCTTTCTTAATAGGGCTTTTTCCTTGAAGGAGCTATTAAACACTGCTCTACTAAAGAAGCAATACATTTGTTTAACAGCATAGATATTAGCATTATTATCAGTGGGAAGATTCAAGGATGTATTCTGAGTTCATTACTTGTGAATTGTTTCTTTCTTTCTTGTTTATACGCATTGAAATATTCAAGCACAGCATTGATACTTCTACAAAAAAGCTGCTGGAGAGTAAAATCAACAATGCAAAATATATCATATTTCTAAGTCATACTGAGAATATTTATACTCTAAGGTAGAAAAAAACAAAAGATGTAAATCTGTTTTTGCTGGGCTTATATACATTCTAAATTATTTACATCAAATCTTGTAGAATTGCTTCTCTGAGGGCTGGATGAGAATAAGATGTTGGCTAAAGACCTTCATCTGAAGCTATCCCTTAGAGTATACAGCTTTTAGCTTGCCATTGGATGAATCAGGGAGATTACATTGAACCTGAGCTAGAAATAGTACTGCAATTTTGAAGAAATTAAATGAGTTCAAAGCCAAAACACATCCTGCCGCTGGCTACGAGGAAAGAGAAAAATGTATCTAGTGTTGTGCAAAAATTGGCACACAAAAGAAGACAATGAGCTGTCATCTGAACAGCGGTACATATTCCGTCTAGAGACTGTACACCCACCTTCTACATGGGCTGAACCTAAATGGCTTTTCAGTCAGTATATTCTGTTCACTAAGTAAAAAGTAAAAACAGTATTCTAGTTTTTTAAGCTACCGTATGTGTCATCTGTGGGTGAGTTTATGTTTGATAATTGGATATAGTAAATTATACTGCAGTTATATTATAGTTCATTCTGACAAAGATATATGGACAGCTTCTGCTTGCGGTGAACAAAGAATGAGGGTGTGTTATGTACGGTAGATGGAGATGACAAAAACTGAGCAGTGCTAGGTGAAGATACCAATTTTATTTAACAATTATCACCCACTGTGTGAAAGATAGAGTAAAAAAGTCAAGAGTATTGTACTAATTTTCCTTGATAGGGGGTGAGTGATGGGTGGCAATGCACTATGTAATGTGTACAAGTAATGTGCCATAGCCTAAGATAATTTAAAAGTGTATGGTTTAAAGAACAAGTGAATATGGTCATAATAAAACTACACCAGTTGTAAGTTTATCTATTATTTTTTTTAATTTAGATTGTAAGCCCTCAGGGGCAGGGCCCTCCTTACCATCTTGTCTTGAATTGTATTGTGTTTGTAATGTCTTCCTTATATTGTAAAGCGTTGCACAAACTGTTGGCGCTATATAGATCCTGTACAATAGTAATAATAATACAATTTATATTTATTAATAAGATGATTCACATTTTTAATCAAGCTTGTAATATTTGTATGAACCTGTTCCCATTCTCTTGATTGGTGAATTGCTTCATTCTTTTATACATACGGACCTATAATGGTTTTATTTCAACTGCAGTGCATCCTATTGAGTGAATGGAGTAATTAACAATGATAGCATTTGCACAGGACCATGAGAAAAAGCCATGATCCCAAGGTCAAGATATTGCTATACTGATTTCCTACTAAGAATCAGTTAGTTGTTTCTTAGCAAGTACATCATGAAGATGGGAGGATGACTCCATTTTGGAGAACTTGCTGTTTCTTTTGTTGATTGAGCTGAAGCAACCTTAGACTGAGGTTTATAATTTATAAACCTGGTTCCTTCTCCTTAGCATGGGTTTGCTTAGTTGCTTGTCTAGAGACTGCAAAAGCAAAATATATTTTAAGACAGCCTTTATTTTGTTTTGAGAGTGAATATTTTCTCTTATTTGTCTTACTTAATATCTGTGGTTTCCCTGTAGTTTTATAACATGTTTTCCTTGAGGGATCATTTTATTCCAAGTGGATGTGTGTGTTATTTAGTATTTATTAGATTTTTTGTATTGCATATGTATTGTGGCAGCGGGCAGATAAAAACTGAAGTTCTTCCATTAGGGGGAAGTGCTGAGAGGGCTGGAGGCATGGAAGGTAACAAGCCCAGCTAAAGCTAACTGGCTTGTTAGGGCCTCTACAAGAACTCCCAGCCTCCTAAAGAAGAAGCTCCACCCTGCAACCAGTCTGTGTGCCTGGCAGACCGGGGAGCAGATCACCTGTGTGGTGAAAAGCAGTCTGTGTGGCAAAAGATGAGCCTGTCTGGCAAGGGGGCAAAAAACAACCTGTGTGGCAAGCGTTTTGGATACAGCCTATGTGGCAAGCGTTTTGGATACAGCCTGTGTGGCAAGCGTTTTGGATACAGCCTGTGTGGCAAGCGTTGTGGAGAATGTTATTGTGCTGAAGGAATGTTATTATGCTGAAGGAAAAAGCTGTACTTTATGTTTGAAAACCCCAGGGAAAACCTGTGTACACTTTTGAGTAAATAAAGTGGGCAAAAAAGCCCTTAAAGGAGAACTATGAGGTGAGTGCTTTTCACTCACCTCATAGTTCTAGCCGACCTGTGACAATGAGACTGTCACAGGTCGGCTCAGTAGATCGGGAGGTGAGCGAACACATACCGGGTTCGCTC
>NW_017306401.1:824826-828293 GCF_000935625.1 Nanorana parkeri | reverse complement strand
GGGGGAGGGGGCGGGTACAGCTGGCTCTGCCTCTAGATAGGCAGAGCCAGCTGTCACTCACGCAGCTGGGCGGATCCCGTCATCTACGTCAGGATCCGCTCCGGCTGTGGCGTCTCAGTATACCGCGAGCTGTAGCTCGCAGTAAACTGAGCTTAGGGTAACGGGAGGACGCTAGGTTGTGTCCTCCCGTTACCCTAAGGAGAACTATGGGGAAAAGCACTGACCCCATAGTTCTCCTTTAACAAGAAGTTGTAAGCTAGTGGACGTGTCCTTAATGCACTTCCATTTGAAGGTAATTCTCACAGTATGTATGCTTGCATGTGTCTATTAAGGGCAACTGTACAGTACTCCTGGCAAACAGCTAAATGCACAAATGAAATACATATATGATAGCTCTTTTACCTGCTAAAGGATGTGTATTTCAGTCCATCCAGTAAGATTTACACAGCTCTGCCAAACAGTCTAGCAGGACCAAATAACTGATTTTGTTCTGCTGCAGTTAAATAATACGTATAGGTCTTGTCCCTCCCCAGCCTGTGACTGGACAGTGAAAGGAGAAGCAGCGGACTGATGAGGTCATCTCTCACTTTTTTTTTTACTCATCAGCATGTTCCGTGTTAGCACATGAGCACTACAGCACAGGAGATTGGCTCTTTGTGCTGCTTTTCTCTCTCCCAGCTTGAGTTCTGCCATACAGGAGACTGCAAGAGGCTGATACCAGGTACTTGCATTACTGGTGGTATACATCATTTGTCTTATGTTTTTTCAGTGCTTTCTCATTCATATTCAGTTACTTTAACAATAAATCATATTTTTCTATATAAGTTAATCTAAAGCTAGTCTAGTCGTAGTAGCAAAACCTGATTGCTCTTGTTTAATTCCCTAAGATAGCACAATACATGTGCACCCTGGCACCGCCCCTATGCCACTGGATGTGAGAGCAGGAAGCCACACTTTTTCACTGATAGATTGAAGTATTTTAAGTCATTTCTAACAAAAAATCTGTCACATATCTTAACATACGTAACAATAAAGTGATAAAAAGGGGTGAGACTATAACTGGATTTTAAAACAGGGTATTATTGTACGTTGTAGGTACTGAGATTAACAAAGTATGTTTATCTGTCATAATGTTTCTAAATAGATTGACCTTTTCACTTGAAATGACCACCCAGGTTCAAAAGTATTTACAAAATTTCTCATAAAATATATGGGTTATTTGACCCAAACACAGCCTATGAATGACTGCTTAATATATAAATACAGATATACAGATATAAATCTGACTAATGGAGTACATAGTTAATTATTTATTATATTGCAATGATGGCTGTTGCCAAGAGTGGAAAAGTAAGGGTCCTAGCACTTTTTAAAAGGACCGTAGCAGGCGCGTAGCAGGCATATGACCTACATTAGTTCCTTCTATGCATAGCATCTTGTTCTGTCTTTTAACAGCCAAGCACTGTGAAAGTAATATTTTATTTATTTATATACCTTTGTTAGGCTGGGTGTTCCTGTAACATGAGGAAAGTTCTAAGGTGTAGATTGTCACCTATAAAATCTAGTACTGCCCTTGGTGAATGTGAGAGCATTGGTCAATGAGATCTAGGAATGATCAGAGCAACTGACAGCCTTGGAGCTTGCATATGTATATTGACTGACTGAATTATCATTAGCAGGAAGATCTGAGATTGAACTTTAGCTGGCCTTGCCACTAGAGAAGAAAAAGCTTCTCTTTATGATTTTATTTCAGTAGAGTACACACGGGCTATGTGAATAGATCCTATAGTGTAAATGGAGAAAAACTGGGCAAAAGGAAATATTAACTATAAGGGGGTAGATATAGCTTACATGATTTACTTATTTAAAATGTGTGTCCACTATATGTGAAACACATGGACATGTTAGGGGTTTAGTATGCAGGAAATAACTATATTAGTTAAAAAAACAATTGTTGCAAAGCCTAAAGAGGTGTATGTTATTTACAAGCTGTAGTGCTGTGTAAGTAGTTTGGTCATTTTTTCACCAGGCCAGCACACTTAACATTTTGACAGACAAACCACTTCCAAGATGTCTTACAAGCTCTGAGTAAAATTAAGCAGAAAATAGCCAGATTTATGAGCACTCAAAAAAATGAACAAAAACATGTATCTATGATTTATAAGTAATTCAACATCAGCAAAATGTGTTTCCCAAAACCTTGGCCATTACACAGTTGCCTTCTCTACCTAGGTCAGGTCTTTCAATTTCTAGGCTCACCACTGCACACAATGAATGTCCTTCTCAATACTAAGAAACACATTACACACATATACCCATACTCTCCCAATGATAAGGCAATTTAAAGGGAATCAGTGAAGAAAGAAATATGGAAGTAGCCATTGGTGACGTATAGTTTAATGGACACTTTTTAATGCCGTCATTCTGATTCCAGGTTTGCTAACCTGGAAGTTGTAGATAGAGCAGTGGTTTAGAATTTTCTGACTTAGCTGCTTGCATGCTTGTTCCAGATTAGTGAAATACTGGGTAGTAAACATAGAATCAGCCATGGGACCTCTAAAAACAAGCCATCAGTAATAGCTCCCATATTTCTATCATTGCAGGTCCATTTTATATTGCAAACCAAGGAGACATGGGTAGGATACCTAAGGTCAATGAGAGCTGAGTGCACATAGTTCATTTTCACTATTGGACTCCTGCATTGATTTTAAAACATTTTCTAGCAATATTCCAAGCATTTATAATCCTGCAAATGTTGTGCTGTATGTAATGTACGGCGTATCCTGTGACATAGTAACTTCCTAATTATTTTCTGTAATGGAAATTACATTATTCATTTATATGGTAAACACACCGATGCTATTGAGCATCAGCATTTATAAATAGAGTAAGCAACAATATTAAATGAACATTATACAAGTAGTTGAAAGAGGTAAATGACAATCCCTTCTTCAATACTCAAGAAGTAAAGCATTCAGTGGAATGAGAACCCTCTTAAAAAGGAGTATTTCCTAAATGTGCTTTGTTGGTTTCATAAATATGTCTTTTGAATATATTTTACATTTTAAATGTATTATAATCATCTTTTAAAATGAACTCTGTATTTACTATGGAAAGACAAGACAGTATAGGCTTGTTATGTGTTGATGGATGCCCCCTCAAACCAGCTTAAGCTTCCTGCTAACAGAAATCAATCTTTCATTCAGCTTCAAGTCCCTTCCTCCCCTCTCCTATTTAGTCACTGGATTTTTTCTTCTCCTAGGAGTAAGGTCTGCAAATCAAACATAATCATAAATCCACAAGGAACAGCAAGTGTACTTTTGCTGAAACAATGCATGGTGTGATGTTGTGCATATGTGTATAGTATACTGTATAACTCAAGAGATGATGCAATTTAGCAGTAAGGCTTTTACAAACATATCAAACAGGCTACATTTATATATATATATAGCTATATATAGATATAT
>NW_017306401.1:783855-824093 GCF_000935625.1 Nanorana parkeri | reverse complement strand
TTTTTATAACAATATTAAAACACTGTTGCAAAAAAAAATTATAAAAAATGACAGCTTCACTGTGTCCTGAAAATAAAATTTTGAAAAGTAACACCATTTCTCAGGACTTTTTTTGTCAGAGAATATGCGCAGATACTCACCCCTTCTCCTCTGAACCAACCTCATATCTGCCCACCTCCCAGCCACACCCCTCCAGTCTAAAACCCTCTGCATCACAAACGGCCAGCTTCCCCCTCTCGCTATTTGGGGTGGATTACTGCTTTGCGACACTTATGGTCTTCTCACCTTGCAGTAATAAGGTCCCACATGGGACAATATCTGCATTTGTTTAGGTTATATCCAAGTACCTCCTTTACTCTCAGAGTTCGAACAGATACTAGTAGTTATTTGGCATATGGTCCTAGTCTAGGATTTTTTCCTCTGCCACAGCTGTTCCTAATCTTCTTCTGAGACTGTAAGCTCTCACAAGCCGGGTCCTCTGATACCTCTTGTCTTGAACTTTGTTGTAACTGTACTGTCTCGCTTTATATAGTAAAAACCAATACTAATATTAACAATAATAATAATATTGGAAATTTAGTGGCAATTCATCCTTGCTGTCCCCTGCACCCCCTGTTTTGCCTGCTGTGACACCTCATCCAGACCTCCATTAGTGTGGGATCTGCTGTGACTGCTTACCTGATCGCCGTTGTTACTTGTAAACCTTGTAAACTGGCAAAGGAAGTCTTTCACTTCCTACATCCTCTGATGCATTCTGAATTAGATCACCTTATCAGTCAGAACCTCAGAGGACAAGTGAAGTGACAAGTGAAATCTGTGAACTATCACTGTGAATCCCATGCTGATAGAGGTCTGGGTAGGACCAGGCAGCTCAAATTACCCGCCTGTAGGTGGACAAAAAAGTTAACTGAAAACGTGGAAATACACTTTAGGCTAGTACATAAATGGTGCATATGATGTAGATGTAGAGATAGAACTGACCATCCTGTGATTATCTTTTAGGCAGCTGGTTAGGCTTTTCATATACTCAGTTCAGAGTGTATGTGTAGCCTATACATATTTTTGATAGAATAGGGAAGGGATAAAACCCCATTCAGTTTATTTTTGCTATCAGTGTCCCATTGATAATATTTTCTTTCACTTCCTGCCCTGGAGATGCATCAGGAAGTGAGAAGACATCTTTACATAGGGAAATACCCCTTAGACAGTTGTCACTGGAACTACTGACCCAGTTGGAAGATTCCCCTCACCTCTTTTTCTGGTGGAAGCTCTAAAATTTTGGATTGCTCCCCACTTTTTATTTTATGACAGTAGTCACCAGTACAAACAGAGAATACATTTTACCAGTTGGGAAAGAGGCACAAGAAAAACCTGCCAGGGGTTTGTATCCTTACCTACACTATCCAAAACTTAGTTTGTTTTGGAAAACAGTCATTATTCTGTACACCTGCTTGTGACACTTAGAATTATACTTCTTACTTTTGAATAAAAAAATCACGAAAGTAGTTTTTAAATGTATATGTATCCTCCCCCCTCTCTTTCTCTCTCTATTTCTCGCTCTTTCCTCTCCTTTTTCCTCTTCCTTTTTTCTCTTCCTTTTTCCTCTTCCTTCTTTCCTTTCATATGCTACATCACTACATAGTTTACAATCCACCCTTAAAAAATTAAGAATATAAAAAAAGACCCAACATATAATTAATACATAAACCATTCTCTGGAACTGTGTTACCATTCTAAAGAAAAGAGAAATAAAATATAATGAAATAAGATGTTATTGTTCTTTTTTTGACAACAAAAAAATTGATTCATTGGATTAAAATCAGTAAACAATGGTTTATCTGTCTTCATGCATTTACAAGTACAAAAAGGATGATAATGGTGTGTGAATGTTAATGGACTTTCTGCATTGTTCTTTTCCCAAAGGACAACATATTTTTTGTTTGCATACTATTAACGTTTACTTGTTTTAGATGATTCAAACACAGTAACACTAGTTTGTAAATAACTTGGCTCAGCTTTGCTTGCTGCTTAGATGTGACCTTTATGTAGCTGTGCCTGATTCAGCAGAAGTGGACATTTTTCACTGTTTAGCCTATTTTGCTCAAATATCGGTAAATACCTGCAGGTGTACTGTTATGTCACTGTATCATTTATCCAATTGGTCATGTGTTATCAAGATACCTCTATCTGCAAAATTATATATTTATTTTATAGAGTATGTCACTAGTTAGATTGTAACCGTAGTTTCCAACTCTCTCTGACCCTCTTTTGGAACCAAATCCCTCTTTTTTCCTCTTTCTGGTCTAATGTATAAATCTCTATAAATATGTACTATTTACAGGGTTATTCACAAAAGGGTGAAGATTTGGAGAAGGCAGGAGAAGTGAACAATCTAGGACAAAATAGATGATTTGGAATCATTCTCCAATTCTGATCACTTTCTGGTTCAGCTATTTTGGTCTAGATTGTTCACTTCTCCTGCCTTCTCCAAACTCTTCACCCTTTTGTAATAACCCTATTAGAGTGGAAGTGAATTTGTTTTTAAAACAATTGCAGTTTTCTCTTTCTGTGCACTGTGCTTCTGTGAAGCCCAAAGACAGTCACTTCACAGAACAATGTGGCTCCTTCCAGTCTTGTCCCACCTATCATTTGTTGACATCTGTATTTTTAAAACAAGTAACAAGCATGCTTGAGGGAGGATTAGGAAGGTATAGAACCTCCTTATTACATGTGTGAAAATTGTTCCTACAGAGAAACTACCGCAAGGGTATGATTACATTGTTCTTTAGGCCACATTGGCAAGAAAATTAAATCAGTTCTCAGCAGTGTGCGAGTTGTCCTAAAGTGTATCAATCTCACTCTCAGGGTTTTCAACTTCCTGCAATTTTTTTTTTCTAACAAAACATAAAAAACTGGATGACATGGAAAGTTTTTTTTACTGACAACAAGAAATATGGCAAAAGCTCATAATATAAGCTAAAACAATATTTTAACAGTGAAAACATTATGGAAAACATAACAAATCAAACAAGCATGCTAGAGGTATCCGCTTTGTTTTACAGTAAAAAAAAAGTCAAACAGTGAATATGACAAAAAGTGAGAATGGCCCAATGGTCAATTGGCTGTTTTGAACACTGTGCTGCATGTCTTCAAATATCAGGACTTGAGAAATAGAAATACCTGGTAAGAAACAAACAAGTTCTAGAGAAAATGGACTGTGGCTACATTGTGGCAAATATTGGAGCATGATAACGTAATCTGAGTGTACTCATAGTTTACACTTATCACAGTCCTTTGTATCCACATTAATTACTGTGCTATGAGTGACAGTCTCACACTGACACACACAACCAATAGGGATCATTCTAATACAGCAAAACAGAGAAAGCTTTGCCTGAGCCTACCTTAAAAAACTTCATAAAAATATTTGTAAACTACACAGCAATTAGGAGCTCTTTAGTCAGGGCTGTGTAGCACACAACATAGCATACATAGTGCAGGGTTTAGGTCTATGTAACATTCTATATAGTGTATAGAGCATAGCAGTCAGTACAACAAAGTTTTTAGAGTGCAATGGTAGGGAGTGTGTATTATGGCTCTGAACATTGGTGGTCAGTGGAAAAAACATGCTCTGGCATCATTTGGGGAGAGGGAAGCACTTGCGTTAGCAGGGTAAGATGAAATGCCTTAGCATCAGTGAATCCTGGGAAGAAAAACTAGCTGGTAATTGCCAACCCAAACTTGTACATCCTCACAGGTATGGATGCAGGCCCCTGGATGCAGAATGTCCCCGTATTGACTACCAATGTACAGTCAGCAGGTTTCTGCACAAACATGCACACTGTGTGGCTCTGCACGTCTGTGCGAACAAGGCTTGAGACTTTGCACACTTTTTTTTATCCATCTGGAATGTATTTAACTGATTTATACTTCATGTTTCATTGAGTTTTTGTAATTCAATGTTTGTGATAAAGTTTAAAAATATGTTAAAACTAGTTGCTGATTGCTGCAGGGCTTCTTCACGCTATAACACAAGTGGCAATGTGTATGGCACTAATGTGAGTTGACATGCATTTTCAAATGCACAGTGCTGGGTTTTGAAATGATCTCACTCAGCTGATCTAAATGGGAGGCAAAGCACATCCAAAAATGGGGTTCATCAAAACTTTTCACAAGGAGCTGCAATGCATACCCTGCACTTTGCCTATATTAAAGTAATACAACTAGTGTAAATGAGTCCACACACACCAACATTGAACAAAATTAAATATTTCATCATGTTCAGAAATTAATAAAGGCAAAAATTAGTAGAAGTAAATATAAATTTAACTGAAGCAAAATGTTACATGGTTAATGCAATTATAAGGATGTTATCAGGATTCTAGTTTTGACATAATATGCCTTTTTGTCCTTACTTTTCCTATATTCAAAATAAATTAATTTAACCTTTACTAAGCGCCTGCAAGAGCTGTTTGAAGCCCACATTAAGATTAGATAATGTTTAATTATTCTGGAAAATGGTTTATTTTCATCATCTCCTGCTGTGTTCAGTAAGTTGCAGTTGTAAATCAAATTTGAGCTTAAAATATGTAATGATATTGCAAAGCAGAGGAAATGATTTATGAATTATGTTATAGCACTTTATCAGAATCATATAAAGTTCAGCAAGAAGTACAAGCAAAATGACTTTCCTTGGAGGAGACAAATAGATTTTCTTTAACCCTCAGTCATTGCTTTCTTTTGTTTTCACCTGTAAGGTAGAGTTTGTAGTAGCGTGCGTGTGTGTGCAGTTGTGTGTGTGTTCATTTAAACCCACATTGTCTGAGGAGAACATTATAAAAAGTTGCTGTGGTCATTGCAACCTGTCCTTAGAGTAGACTGTAGATATCATAGAACAGTGAATACTCTTCCTAATCTTAACAGTGACAATAAATGTCAGTGTTTCTAATGTGTTTTATTTTTAATTATTTCCAATTTTGAAGAGGTGTTGAAAATTTTAACCCACATCACTGTTATATTGTTCTGCGTCACTGCATCTGTGAATCATTGTGATCAAGGTTTTTTCTGCAGGATTTTTCCTCATGCAGTGATAAGTAGAATGATAATATACACACCACATTGCGGGTAAATTATCATGATAAAGTTGGGTGGGTGTTATGTGCAGCGGGCTGCTGCAAAGTATAAAAATCTTACTCTCCCCTGCACACAACACCCAGCTTCCGGGCACTGAAGAGAGCGAGAGATACTTCCTGATTTGTACCACCCACCCCTTTTTACTCTCAATCTTTTTGCATTTTTTTAAAGAATACAAGACATTCTGTGATTGGATGAGAGGAGGGGGTGTGATATCTCTCCTCCAATCACATAGGTGTCTATTCACGAAGCAGCCAAAGGATCTAGCCGTAGCTTCGGCCGATCCTTCGGCTAGCTTCGGCCCCAGGACCCCTTCGGTTCAGTAGAACCGAGGGCTGCTGTACGGGCTATTCACAATAGCCCGTACAGCTCCCGACCTTAGCCGAGCGGCTCAGTCGAGCCAAAGGCATATGCCTCGGCTCAGCTGACCCGCTCTGAAAGCAGAAGCTGGTCGACGGCCTGCTTCTGACAGCTGGGCGGAGCCAGCCGTGATCTTACGGCTGGCACCGGTCACTTGCAGAGAGATCAGCGTCCCTGGTTACCAGCTAACCAGAGACACTGATCTCCAGACAGCAAACTCTCCGGGTTGCTCTGGGAGTCTCCCGCTCCTGGCCGCCCAGGAGAGAAACACTGATTTTTCAATCTTTTTCTTTATTCTGACACGGACCCGTGTCAGAATAGAAAAAAAAAATACAACATTTTTGCCCATAGGAATGCATTGCTAGATTCCTATTGGCTATTTCAATTTGCAATAGCCAATAGTAAACTAGCATTGCACCCGCCCTCTGCTGATGGACCTGATGGAGAACTGCAGCAGAGGGTGGGTGCAATGCTAGTTTACTATTGGCTCCTTGTCAGAATAAAAAAAAAAAAAGAAGAAAAATCAGTGTTTCTCTCCTGGGCGGCCGGAAGCGGGAGACTCCCAGAGCGCACGGGAGAGTTTTTTTTTTTGACGGCAGCAGAACCGCCGGCCAATAGAAAACTATTGGACGGAGCTAGCTGTCATTGCTAGCTCCGCACAATCGTTTTCTATTTATTTTTTTGGATTTATTAACTATTTTTCTGTTCTGCTCGGTCCCTCTGAGGGACAGAGCAGAACAGCCGAGCCGAATGCCGCTCAGCGGCATTCGTCTATTCACTCACTGCTGTTCGGCATCTATAAGAATAGACCGAACAGCAGCGGGTAGCCTGCCGGAGGTTCGACTTAGCCGATCAAAATGTTGGATCGGCTGAGTCGAACTCCTCCTGCACTTCGGGTCGGCCGAACATGCTGGGCATGTTCGGCTGACCTGAAGCCACGTGATGTAAGGCTGATTTCAGCCGATATACTCTGAAATCAGCCGTACCAGCCTGAAGTGAACAGCCAATAGTGAAAAGGGGAGAGTGATGTGACCAGAGTGCTGTATTGCTTGGGTCACATCTCTTCCTCTATTCAGTGCCCAAAAGCTGGGCATTGTGTGCAGGAGACAACGTAATGCATGGTAAGATTTTTATACTTTGCAGCAGCCCCAGCTTTTTTAATTTTTTTTTAGAAGTAATGTTATTAAAAAGTTTTTTAACAAAGTACAAGAAAAGAATAAAAAAGATTAAACAGACTCAAGTATAGCAACATAATAGAGTAATAAGAATGCATTCGGCTCGAGGGCGGCCTCATGCACGCCGGCGGCTCCAGGAGCGTGTGACATTGAGGATCCCTGTGCCTGCCGTTTCTGACAGGAACCCTAAACATGAGTGGAACTCCTTAGGGTTCCCCATTATTGTCACGGCTCTCATTTCCATCGCTTTCTGGGGTACTGATCTCTATCTGTTTTTTCCCCCTGAATTTTGGGTCCCGTGCGCTCTGGTCTGGCTGGATGCACATGGTACTCCTATATAATTGATTTCCTCCATCTCCTGAGGAAGCGCTGGCAAGCGTGAAACGCATTGAGACTCACATGACTCCTGCATCTCAATAGCAAGGGCTGGTTTGAATTATAAATCTGAGAAACTTCTTGATTTCACCTTTATGTATTATCTGTTGTCTCGTTATTCAGCAGCTGTTGCTACAACCCAGATCCACCAATTCTGGTTCTAGGGATATGTGCAATATTGACTATCTATGAATTATATTACTTGCCTTAATGCTAATATGGAGTAGAGTGATGTGTTAGGAGGTATATGTTGGAGGTTGATTGTAACTATATATGAATTTGTAAAACTATTACATGAATAAAAGAATATTTTTATACAAGGTGGATGTTTGGATTTGTCAATTGGTGCCTAAAAAACCCCATCTTTGCTATTTGTTCTGTATCAGTTTCTCAGGGGTGTGGTGCCTATTACTCAGGTCTCGGTTACAATGTTTTTGTTTCCAGTGTGCATTAGACACTGCAGCATGTCAGATAGAGCCCACCTAATTTGCTGGCTGGAGGATATCAAGCATTGTTTGGCCCTTTCCTCTCCAGCCTTACTGTCCCTGGCTCACCTTTTATTTATTGGATTTCAGTTCTTTCAGTCATGGAGGCCCAGCATCACATGTGGGTGTAACCCATGGCAGTTAATATGCAAATTCAGCCTGCCTAGGAACACCCACGTCTCCAGACTGGCACCCACCCATCAAGGCACTTTTACAGTATATTTGTATAACTCCTCTCAAGAGCCAGTCCACTTCGTCCATCAGGCCTGACGGCTCTTTAGAGGAGTGCTGAGGCATTGTGCTGTGATATTTCCAGGAAGGTTTGTACAGAACCCTGCTGGGCCCTTCCCACCAGACATGATCTTTCTGTATTGCACAGAGACACAATGATGACATTACTAGGTTCCACATTAGGTATGTAATGAAAATGTAAAGGTTTTATTTAAAAATGCCATTAGCATGTTGATGAGGGGAAAAGGGGTAAGCAGGGAAAGCAAAAAAGACAGATTAAACTTATATTATCATACTTAATATGCCATTAAATGTGTGCTTTTAACTGCAAACAGAGTTTATATCGGAATTTTACTTTGTAAAAGCCTGTTGCAATCTTTTGTATAGTCTGTACAGCAGAGCTCAGAGGGAAGAGAAGCAGCACAAGGAGCCAGTCAGGTGTGCTGCAGCTCAAGGAACTATGCTTGGGGAGGCGGGGAGAGTAGAGTGATAGAAAGATGAACTTAACCATGTGCTGCTTCTCCTTTCACCGTCCAGTCACAGGGTGGGGGTAGAGATCTGATCTGCAGCAAAAAAGATCACAAGGCTGTGCTTTGGGGCAGAGCTTTGTCAATCTGAGGCCTAAATGCACAGAAATACAAATAATTTGCCAGGTAAAACATCTAACAGTTATGTTTAACATTTGTGTATTTAAACTGTTTGCCTCGAGTTCATCTTAAATATACCCAACTTTGTCCTTAGGATCTGAATATCATAGGAATAGCTTATTGCAGTCCCACATTCTAATCATAGCATAACTAAGTGACTTGAGGGTGATGTCTTCTAACCAGCTTAACTAGTCAACCATAAATTAATTAAAGTTTTTTCGCAAATCCTTAGTGCCCCCAGTGCCACAAGGAGCACCTAGTAGACCAGTTATTAATAATGTGTTGCCGCTGTTCAGACTACAGTGGCAAATTAATCATGACATTTTACTTTTATGACAAGCTCTGGGTGCCCAGGTCTATATAAAGAGCGTAATTGGCTGCGCAACTGAATGCAGATGTTAATATCGTTAGAACAGAAGAAGATAGCTCAATTTTTTAAGAGGGAAATCCAGTACTAAATGGACATGTTATACTTCCTCGAATAATCCAAGAATAAAAAGCATCTTGCTAAATGCAGTCAGATTTTTTTTTCATAACACAGTGATGAAATGTGCTACATAGAAGATTAAGATTTGAAAAATAGAACATTGTTTTTATTGATCATGCAATGTCTTTCATAGTAATAATTTTTTTAAAAAAAGCAATCGGGTTGACAAAAGAAAATCATACATTGAGCTAATAGCAAGAAAAGGAAAAATCTGTGCAAATGCGAGTGAAGATTTGACATAGCACAGCAAATCCTGCAATAATGAGCCTTTCAAGCTGCAGACGTGACAGCGTAAGCCATTTTCATATGATTGTAGTACAAAGGAGTTTGGAAAAAAATGCTATTAAAAGAACCTGCTACTGCTACCAAACCTGAAACCATACTCTGTTTTCTTATTTGCACTGCAGATATATCTAATAAATATATTTATTAGATACAAATAAATGAATAACTAAATCTTCAACAGTTACACATTTGGGTAAGCCAGCAAGTAATCGTTGATTAGTTTTTTCATTTTTACAGCGGTGCATATTGATGAGCCCTCTAGTGGACAAATTAGGTTAAGCAGTTGTAAATATACAGTATATTGTGTTGTTATTGATTCATTAATTGTTTGAATATATCACAAAAAATGTGATGGAAATAAAAATACATTACACTTTATTGAGTAGAGTGTAAATGGCTTAATTTTGTTGCTGTTTTCACTCGTTGTACTTGTAATGTCTACTATGTTCAGTTCTGCATTGTATATACTGTAGACTATTATTGATATAGGAAAGCAAGTGAACCAGAGCTTCCCTGAACCTATCTACCAGATCGTACACTGAAGATCGTTGTGTACGAAGCAGTCCTCTGCACTTCCCTGAACATCCCAAAAATGCTGCTTTTGTGACTTCTGCACCTATAAAGTAAGCTGCGGAACGTACACTTCATCAGTACGTAAAAATGAATTTTAAGCAAAAAATGCCACACCATAGTTGTTAGTAAATACCACCATTATATGCCAGTGGACACACCATGGGTGTATAGTAAATTTCATATTGCCACAGTTGATGCTATGTGTAAGATAGCAACTAGTATGTATAGTAGAAGCCCTACTATAGAAACACAATTATTAATGGACTTTGCGTGGATAACTAGACACCTAAAAATCACGTGGAAATATTTTGTAGACATCTAGGCTTCAGATTTTGCAGATTTTGCCATCCTTTCTCCTTTTTTTTTTCCCCTTATCATTTTGTTCTTCATTATCTTTAGTTATCTAAACTTTATTCAGTTCATGAACCTACAAGCAATAATTATATTTACATTACTTTTTCTTTTCTCATACCAATGATGGTTTATAACGTATAATATACTTTTGTAAGCCATCCTCCACCCTGCCCCCATCAGCTTATGGATTTAAATAGAAAGTGTTAAAACTGCACCAAACCCTTCCACCGCATCATGCTGATTGACAGTACAGATTACGTAAAACAGGGGGAACTCTCATTCTGTCATGGATGCTGAGCCTTGTTTCTTGGTTTAGACTTACTCAGTATGACATGCTGAGCTGTTGCTACACAAAAGAGCTACGATTCAAATCCCTGCATGTATGGATGGTAATTACATGCATGTGGAGAGCATACAAATGAGTTGCATTTAAAGAAAGAATGTTATTGTTTCTTAAGTTTTAATGGGGGTTATGTGGCCATTCTTTCTGTATGAAAAGTGGTTACCAGAGTGAACTTGTATTCCTTTTTAAAGTGACACTAAACTCAGGAGTGTAATCCTAAAAATGCCTTCACGTACCGTAACTATTAACAAAAATGTATCTTATTTGTGTATCACTCAGTTGTAGCTCCTCAAATCATCTCTGAATTGGTGCTGCCACTGTCCCTCCTTCTAGATGGTGGCTTCTTTTGTTCCCCATGGTCCCTGAGTGTTGTGAAGTAGCCACCACTCCAAGCTTACTCCCGTGATGGACTACAATCTCAATACAAATTAGTAAACTAAACATGGGATTGCCACAGTGCCAAGGAAATGGAATAATATGCACGTCTTTCAGATATCTACCCCTTGGAGAAGGAGTAATATCCATATTTTTTAACTTATGAGGAAATGGTAATGTCTGAATACCTTCTGTTGCAAAATACAAGACTTTAATTTACTATGACATCTGACATCTTTACTATGACATCTTCATCTTAGAAAGCCCATGTTGTGGAAATTATACATAAACATTATGCTTAGAAATAAAAATGAAGCACTTTTTAAATCGTGTATTTTTTTGTTCAAAATGCTATAGTATTACATTTTCCACAGTATCAAACTGTACTATGTAGCGATTTACTGTACTTTACGCATATTTTGGATTCGCTTGCAACACATGACCACAAACTTTGGGTCTTAATGAAAAGAGACACTTCTTCTTCTCCCGTAACTGCTTTTCTGTGGCTAATACCTACTTCACTCCCTAAGTGCTCATCCTTTACCATTATTTATATATCACTTGCTTAAAACTTAGAAGGCTACTATGACTAAAATATGGCCCACTTACTCCAGACATGGGCAGTTTTACCAGACTTTTACCTGCACAAGCTGTAACATCTTCTTTGCATTGACTCTCCTCTACAACCTCATAGCTTGCTCAATGTCTATTAAAACACTATTCATGTCTATTATGTCTATTAAAACACTAATCTATTCAAACACTCCCCCAGCTGTTCGATTCTGATTTACTTCTCAGAGGTGTCTGGCTTCAGTATCTACAGCACGCACACACTTTGTTTAATCAAAACTAAAAAGGGGCAATTGCATTGATATTTGACTTTCTTTAAAACTTTGTGCATGTCAGGTGACCTCCCAGATCATCATATATCCTCCTTTTTAACTCCCTGCTCTATTGTGCATACTCAAATTACTTATACTTTCTGAAGAAATGGGAAAGAGAACTGAATCTCATTCTCATTGATGAGGTTATCGTCAACTACTTATGTATACACATACATTTAGCATGGCCACTCTATTCAGAAGAGGAACTTCAGACTACTAACCCATTGGTATCCTCATGGGATACATGAAATTTCACCTAACTATACTTACCGTTGATGGTGCAGCCTTACACATGTGGGCACTCTTTCTCATTTACGGTGGGACTGCCCATTTGCCAGGCCTCTATGGGATATGATCTCTCATATTAATGGTGGAGTCTTTTCCACTACAATCATACTTACACCAGAAATTGCACTTCTTTCTGCATTCCCTGGACCCATTATTGCTGCAGGTCTCTATTATATATTTTTTCCTTTGTGCAGATAGTGCTGTTAGTATTCCTAGATATTGATATTCCACATGGACCCCCTCCATTCAAGAGTAGATTACTGGACAATGAGAATGGAGGAATTAATAGATCCTCAACACTTATCGCTTATTTATGAACAATCGAACCCCCTGATTAGTCTACATGGGTTCAGTTTAATTTAAATCCCTGGTATGAGGCTGCAAACCTAGAAGCCTTTTTTAATCTAGATCTTGGGGCAGGATTTACTGTATCAGACATATGAGTTCAGAGGCTGTTTCCCCCCTTCCCTTTCTCTTCTTTTCTACCCGCCCCATAATTCCTTCTCTGCCAGTTCCCTACCCCTCACTCCTCCCTCCCTAGCCCATACCTGCATTGCCCTTCTTAGCTCTTTCTTCTCATCCCATGCTAATAACTCACTCATACTCACATTACACACTTCTGACCAATAAAAACTCCAGACACAACTTCTAGTGTTCATTAAAGCTCTAGTAATTACCAAAGGTAAGATCACAACATTTATATGTATTAGAGGTATACAGAGAGCTAAGAAAAAAGTGAACTTTTTACACAGTTGCATTTTTTGTTGACTTCAATTGGTAGGTTGTAGATTACTTTTACTTGTTGCTCTTTATTGCTGTTTAGGGGTGAACATTTCTATTAACTGCTCAAGTAATCATAGAGATACTTTCATAATCCGCTGTTTCAAATGCACTCCTCCTATGCACAAATATACAACCTGAATAAACTAAACCGTGCTGTTACCTTTATTCAAATTTCAACTTTTGTGGAAAGGCAGTAGCTAAGCCATCACCTTTGTCCCTAGCAACCCCCCCCCTAGTCACTGATGTATGTGGAAAGAACAGGGACGAGTAGAGATATCTTTGATGTATGGGCTGTGATTTACAACCTGGTTTAACCTTCTCTTTGCTGTCAGAGGGCAAGGTGACGGAGTCCAATGAGGAAATAATGGGGACAGAATTGAGCAGAATTTTTGTTCCCAAATCAGTATCAGTAATATGTTAATAGGCTGACTAGCTCATATTTGCATTTTTTGTGAAAAAGAGGAAAAGGGATACATATTGTGTAAAAGTAACATACCTTTCATCTATATTGGGGTTTCTGGTTGCAAACAAACTTTGTAATGATGCATTTTTCTGTAATAAGAATGATTCAGTTATATATATTCGACTCATGTTCTTTCTAGAAGATATAATCTCCAGAAATAAACTGTTCCAGGTGGTCATGCAGGTTGTATTTGGTGGTACAACTACGTGATCTGCATCAGTATATGTAGATTTGGAAATTGCATGAGGTGTCATAACTTGAGAACACTCATTGTAATTATAGCATTTTATTTATGTTTATATAAGGTCAGCATTTGCGTAGCTGTTTATATCTGGTAGCAGAGGCTTGAAAACTGCATTTGTTTTTTATATTTATTTTTAGAAGACAGACTAATTGGTAGGGTTTTTTTTTAGAAGCAAACAAGGTGCATTTTAAAATCAATAACTGCTGATGCATAAAGTACTTGGCTGTTCTTCTATTTACCTTTATTCAATGCTAAGGGCTTTACCACACACTGGTATGTCAATGATATGCAGTAAGTGATCTGGCCACTTTTAATTAACACTCTTTGAATTGTATTTTAGCATCTGGTTTAGAAAATAGTGGTTGTTCTTAAGCTCCTAAGTATATGTATATGCAAAAAAGGGTTAGATTGAAGTGAGATAGCATCAGATTATTCAGATGAATATGTTTCTTAATGTCATCTTAACACACAGACTTTTATTATTAGACAGTTCTGATATCACAAACCAGTGCACTGTGTTTAGATATGCATAGCTGATTATAGCCAGAAGTAAAATGGATGAAGCAGAAGCACAGCGGAGCTAATTTTAGATATGCTTCTTACAAAAACACAGCTAAAGGAAAACAACTAGCATTTTGTCATTTTGACTAATATTTAGAAATGTTAACGAAATTGTAGCGTGGTATGCTTATTATGTCGGATTGGATATATTTATACTTAGAGACCTATTTATAAAAAGGTCGAAATAGATATTTGCTTTTTTTCCCCGTGCAAAATATAATTTCTGACAAGATTGTGTCTCTAAAGCTGCTCTGAGAAGTCTCTGCACATATATTCATAGCATTTCAGCAAAGTTGAAAATAATGCAATGAAGAAGTTCATATATTTGTTGATAGACGGCTTCCTTTTATATTGAACTGTTTGCTAAGAATTAATATCACCCCAAACCTGGCTTACTCCAGTGTTCTTAGTAGAGGGAGGTTGGAGAAGGGCATTATTCAAAGAGGGGGTGGGGGTGGGGGGGTATTTTTTTATTTTATCATTTTTCTTTCCACCAATTATATCGTCAATATATAAAGTGTTTACCATTCTATATTTGCACTTTAACAGCACAATTTATAATGTGCAACAATTATACACTGAAGAGGAAAGAGTTAAAATTAACTGGCAACATTGCAGCAAAATCTTCTTTTTACTGTTATAAATAGATGGTGGTAAACCTTTCTGTACACGTTATGTTCACTAGAGCTTCTATTGCCACTGACTGGATATTTAAACAGTACAGATGAGTAATAGAAAATCCCTTCTGCAGGTGAAGAGGATTCCAGAGGACCACTTATCAGTTCCCTACCGGCAGCCCAGAAAGTAGAAGCTTCCAGCTCCCACCTGCAAGTGATTTCTAGTTTCCTGGCCAGTTCCAGTGGGTATTTTATTGCCACAAGGGGCATGGAATTAGAATTCCCTGCCAACTGAAGTACACTTACTATTAGGTGCT
Source organism: Nanorana parkeri (assembly GCF_000935625.1). Lineage (NCBI taxonomy): Eukaryota > Metazoa > Chordata > Amphibia > Anura > Dicroglossidae > Nanorana > Nanorana parkeri. The sequence continues at coordinate 809,113 of NW_017306401.1, read as the reverse complement.
GTTGTAATAGGAACTGGTTTCTATTAAACAAAATCCAAAATAAAGGTAAGAATTGAGACCACATAGAAGCAAAAATTGTATGGCAACAGATTTTTAAACCATGACAGTGCTAAGGGCTGTAGATACACAAGAACAGCATTAACTAGTTTGTAGGCTACATTCAGCTTGCACTGAGCACTATGCAGGCAATTAATACAACACAGGATATTGTATTCCATTATAAGATGTCATGTATGTTTTGCTGTATAGTTGTGCTTTTACAACACATACAGAGGTCTTTACTCTAAACTGTGACTCCAATATAGGATTTGTTTAATTTACTTGACATTGAAAGTGCCATGCACTAGGAAGTTGGTATGCTTGTGGGCAGACGTTTTAACTGTAAGGGCTTATTCATATCAGGTACGTTGAGCTGTGTTGATCTGTATTGCATTGGGCTCCGGTCCACCACACTAGTGTGCATTGAGGAAAAATATAGGCATGCTACATTTTTATGCAAAAAAGCATATCAATGCACGTCAATACAAGACGCGTATCAAAATACAATAGTTAGTATTTTGACCCTTGATGTGGTCTGTAAAGAAAAAAAAGAGAAGAGGTCAGCACACAGTAAAACAGTGTCACACACTTAAATGTACATCAACACTCATGCATGTTATGTGCGTTGTGGTGTGAACAAGTCTTAAAACTGCCTTTTCAACCTTTCACTCATACCTATAAGGTGGCACTAAGGAAGTATCAGTATTGTTCAGTACTACCATCTGTAGCTCAGGAACTTGGTCATATTTTCTTCTAGTATGGAGAAGATTAGAGTGTGTTTATTTGACTGCTGGGAAAAAAAAAACTTCAGGTGCTGCACCACAGAGTGCTCGTACACATGGCCCTGCTGCTCCATCTGCCTACATAGAGAAATGAGAGGCCTATCTAGCATAATACTGGATATTTTGTAAGCAATACACTTGCAAAAAAGCTGTCAAATACATTTATTTTCCTTAAGGCTATAGTTCTGCTTTAAGCAACGTTTTCAGTAGAGACGGCTCACATGCTGTGTTTGGTTGTTTTAAATCTCTACTGGATGCTCAGGTATGCTTATTAATTATAGAAACACGACAAATGATAACTTAGAAGCACAAACTGTCTAAATTTTGCTTTCTTTATGCTTCATTCCAACAAGCAACAATTATAGAGCTTACTGTACAGTATATGAAAGAGCTGCAATGTTATTATGTTTGTAATATATTGTAGGAGTCTACAATTAGGTTTCCCGCCAATGAAGTGAATACACGCTACATGGCATGAGCCTAGAGCAACCAGTTTATTATTCCAGTTTTATACATATACATATAAGCAACAGTAAAATTAACCATCCAGTTTATGTTTTCTGTTTAGACATTTTCAGCATATAAATATTCCCCATCATCAGCCTGAGTTGGATATGTCTTTGTATACATGTTCTATGGATAATACAGACAGGTAAACCAATAATCCTTTCAAACAGTGAGTTTAGAAATGATAAACAACAATTATTCTTGATTTGACTGAAAACTAATCTTGATTTACAGTTTGAAGTTAACACAAATTTATTATTTGAGCAGGTCCTTAAACTGTACAGTTAAGGCTTCAGTATGACAAAGTCTATACCATACCCTTATGCAGGCCCGCAGCTGGCTAGACTGGAAAAGGGGGGGCAGTGAGCTAGCATGTGCTCCCATACCATACCAGGACACCCCCCTTAACATTGGGAAGGTACCTTGCTTGCGGTCCATAGCATGCACCTTTGATCTCCAAACAGCTAACTCTCCCTGGCGCCCCGGGAGTCTCCTGCTCCCGGCCGCCAAGGAGAGAAACACAGCTGTGTCCTTTTTTTTCTTTATTCTGACACGATCGATGTCGCCCGGGACAGTATTTTTTTTTCTTTTTTTTTTGACAGCAGCAGAGCCGCCGGACAATAGGAAACTATTGGGCGGAGCTAGCTGTCACTGCTAGCTCCGCACAATCATTTGCTATTTACTTTTTTAATTTTTTTCATGCTTTTTCTGTTCTGCTCGGTACCTCAGCGGCATTCGGCTATTCACTCACTGCTGTTCGGGATCTTTAAGAATAGCCCGAACAGCAGTGAGTAGCCTGCCGGAGGTTCGGCTCAGCCGATCCAGATGTTGGGTCGGCTGAGTCGAACTCCTTCTGCACTTCGGGTCGGCCGAACATGCTGAGCCGATGTACGGCTGATTTCAGCCGATGTACGGCTGATTTCAGCCGATGTACGGCTGAAATTAGCCGTACCAGCCTGAAGTGAATAGCCGAACAGTGTTCGGCTTACTTCACTTCAGATCGGTCATTCACTCTGCTGCCCTCGGCAGCTTCGTGAATAGACCCCTAAAATTGTAAAAATGCATATAAATGAAACTCAGTCCATTTTGTTAGCATTTGGTTGCACCATAATAGAAACCAATTGACTCAAATGCAGATAGAAGCAAACAGATTAGGGAAAAACAGTGGGTTAATATTTGCATGTGTTCCTCCTTATTTTATTAATGACTTATGGATACTGCCAGCTAGTTAATTAGTCATGTTTTGTTGGCTGGGTTTGAGATGAAGCATGCATCTACTGTTTCCAGGAGCAGAAAATAAGTACTGAAATGGTTTCTATATTTTATTTTTCTTTCAATCCTAAATCAGAATGGGCAAGCTGCCAGGGATTTGAAATTATCCCTACTTCTCACAGAGAAAATGGGTATTAACCAAATGTGGTTATATGCATGCATTCGGGTGATCAGGGATAAAACAAATAAAAAAAAGTAACAGTGAGTTGACTCATCAAGAAGTTGGATGGCTACGAAAATACTTATTGTCTACAGTTTAGTTGAATATTATTATAAAAGTTTTCCACACAACTATTAAACATAGACAGCAACAAAACAAACACTTTGCTTTATCACTTCAGGTTGATTTGCTAAGGCTATGTTCACACCATGTCTGGAACAGATCTGCAATGTAGTGTTGGGCATTTTTGCCACGATTTTGGTGCATTTTTTGTGTGCTTAAAATGGCCTTTCAGATGCGTTCCAGTGTATCTGCATGCGGTTTTTATGCGTTTACATGCATTTCAGTGCATTCCGGACCAGAGAAAATGAGACAAACAGTATTTGTTTGTCTGGACTGGAACAGACTGCGCTGGTGTGAACAGAGCCCAGAAATCATAGGTATACGTTAGGATGCTTTTTTGGTCTTGGAACAAACGGTTCTGCTCTGGGCATGGTCTGTTCATGGTGTGAACAAGCACTTAAGGAGTAAACAATGTTTACTTTGCAAGGTGAATGTTAATCTTGCAGAGTGAATGTTGGTAACTAAAGCTGACCATACACTGCTTGAAATTAGCAGGAATTGGATGAAATTTGAACTTTAGGTGGCCCTGTCAGCTTGACAGAAGTCGATTTTGCAGTCATCTTTTGTTGAAGGAACAGGTTGAAAATTGTTGGCCAAATAGTAATTGTAGCCAATAAGATGCTGTTACTGTTTAGGTATTCAGCATTTGGCTTCTGATTACAATAGTTTGCAGGGAAGGTTGCTTCACCCCCCTGTTTATCATGGATGAGGGAATCAATTGAGATTGAGCCTTGTGGGCTGAGAGAGAGAAATCTAGGTGTATTGCCAGTTAAAGGTTATCTCACTTTAATACCCAATCATGTTCTAGTAAAAGTAAAAAAAAAAAAGGATTTCTATTACCCCAAAATTGTATATTTAAAGTGAACACAGTTTCACCTCATTTACCAACTCTTGAATTGCAAGGTTAACATTAACTTGTGGACAGCATCTACTCACTTGGTGAACAAACCGCTTTACATTGTCAAAAGCTTTAGTGAAGATGCTTGTGCATTCATATGCTAGATTTTGTATGCTACGGATAATTTATTAATGAAGAAACATTTTAATAACCCTTACAGTGGGGCTACCCCTGCACTGCAAGGGTTAACTGCTCGTTTGTGTTTAGGTGCTAAAATTAAAAAGTTATACTCACCTGATCATTCTAGACGGCTTGTTCTTAGACTGGTCCCTTCAGCCTCTATCCCCCTCCTCTTTAGCATTCCAAGAATCCTTGTGTCATCACATTCCATATAAGTGTATAGACCTGAGGACTCTGTGGAACATTTCATCTGTGCAGCATAGGAGGAGAAACGTTTAATTGACCGGAGAAGCAGGTTGTCTGCACGGCAATTCAGGTGAGTATAGTTTTTTTTGTACCTTGACACAAACTAGCAGTTAACCCTTGCAGTGTGGGGGTAGTTCCACTGCAAGGGTTAATCATTTTTTTCCCCAGAGTTCTTCTTTTATATATTTATAAGACAGGTAAACCAGCATTTTTTTCAAATAGTCATAAGATTTGTGAGTTTGAAGCTCACACAAGTTTTACCATTTTGGCAGTCCCTTAAAAAGGATTTCCAGCAAGAATGCACAGCTCCAGAAGGCAGCATGTGCACTGTTAATGCAAATAACAACTGACCAATAGAAAATCAGTACTTCAGCCAATCCCCTCCTACCATTCATGCCTTTTATGCCTACAAATTGGCTGCTAAATGTTATGGACTGCCTAAATTATCAGTAGCAGTTTAGAAGGGCTTATAAGGCATGCATAAAGTATATCTAACCCAAAAACTATTTTTTTTGTTTGTTTTAGATAGAGTAAGCAGGAATGAGGACACCAATCAGCTTCTTACATCTGCATATGTCTCCACTGGGGAGAGTAACCCTCTCTAGTTGTCCTGGTGACCAATATCACAATTGGGACAAAATTTTGGGTTGCCGCTAGAACGGGTATACAGGGGAATCTTCCAATGGGTACACTTGTTTTGGTGACACCTGTCTGAGGGGATTTCCTCACTTTGGATAGCTTTCCTGTAGCTTCCTGTTGTAGTTACAGGACAGGAAGTGAATTTAACTAGGGATGCACCAATAAGGTTTTTTTTCGGAATTGGTGCAAACACGAGTACCGATATTTTTTTCGATACTTACCAATACCGAATAGCAATACCAGAAGTCCCATTAAGGAAGCCGGGCGGCGTGTAATGACTCGCCACCCTGCTTCCCGATCAGCCAGGAAGCCGTGTCCATGCTTCCTCATCACCAGTAATGACTTGCCACCAGCTTTCCAACCAATCAGGAAGCCGGCCGGCGAGTCATTACACACCTCCTGGCTTCCTGATTGGCCAGAAAGCTGGCTCAATGCTCCCTCGTCACCGGTTGACTAGTATCGGTACTAGTATCAGTATGGGTGCACCACTAGTTTTAACTATTCCCCATACATGAAAGCACCCCGGGTGGTTACTATAAAGAGTTGATGCTGGTTTATAGTACTCAGTGTAAGTATATGTATAGTTTAAATCTTCATATATTCTTTTAGTATTAGCGAATACATTCTTTTTCTCAATCAAGCTGACATTTTAACTGTTTATAGGTCAGATTGAGCATTACATTTATTGCTTCTGTATATCCTGCAAGTGCTTTAAACAGGTAGTTGTAAGTGATGCTACACTCTGATGACAGAAAACTGCCGCTTTACAGCAACTGTGAATTGAACATGTTGTGAAATACAGCTAAATACATCAGCATTGTTTGATTTATGCATATATATAGCTGATAAATGATACATTAAATGTTTCTATTTTCTTGAAATCTGAACAATGTATACAAGCCTTTTAGGCATACAGTATATATCTTTTAGGATTGCTTAAAAAATATGTACCAGAGTTTTGCATGACCACTCATGCCACCTCTCCTGTTTTGCAAATTCTATTGATTAGCATATTAATTGCAATTTTATCTGTAGACTTGCTCATTTCCTTAGCCGTTAAGGAGGCGGACAAGATTTCATACATTACAGACATTTTGCTTTTTGAAGTTAAACCAGTTGACAGCAATTTTAAGAAAGATGAATTAGAATTTGGTACAGTATATGTTCTTCTTCTTGGTGAAATGACTAATAACAAACTCCTGTGTTATGATTTTCTGCAGCAGAATGCTGAATCTGAACTTTTTAATACAATTTCATTAAGGACACAGAGTAGTCAGCTAAGATGAAGTATGCACTGCATACTGATGAACAAACAAATGACAGAACTGGAATTCTCTAAAATTTTCTCAAAGTCTTTTTATGAATTAAAATAAATCTAAATGAAATAATAATTAAGTAATGAAAATAATTCTAAGAGTAAGAAGAAAAAGAAACAGCTTACTAAAGCTGAAGCTAGATAGCAGTGTCATTCATAGACAACCAGATTTTCATTGACGATCCAAGATCCTCCTGTCAAAACAAATGGTAAGAAGCCCAGCTATTGCAAAGTCTAACCCAAGCTAGTTTTTTTCAACATATGTGCAGTGTAAAAAGGTCTTTTTTAGGAAATAAGGAACGACTGAATGCATTCATACAGCAGATGAATATTTTTGTAACTGACTCTACATGTTTTAATTACTAAAACTGTGCTCCAAGAATTTGTATTCATTTGTGTCTCACATCATTGGAAAGCATGGGAGAGCATATAGTCAGCATAGAAAAAAAAATCCTTCCACTATTCCAATTCAAAAGCTGTATTTTATATTGCAGAGCTTTTAAATATTCCCATGCAGTAATTATTCAGCTAGCTGTGGCTATTGCTGTGACACAATGTTGCCTTGTTTACACTGACAGCACTTTATTACTCTTATTAATGTAGAATGTTTCCTCTCCCCGTTATAGATGAAAAATTCAGCAATACTTGTCAATACAAAGGTAATACAAAGGTAAATTTATTGCTAGGCCTTCCTTTATAAATGGCAGGTTTTTATTAGGGATGCACCAATACTGATATTGGTATCGGTGCCGATGCCGAGTATTTGGGCAAGTACTCGTACTAGCCCAAATGCTCCGATGCCCAGCCCGATACTTGTGATGAAAACGCATAGAGCCGGCCAATCAGGAAGCAGGGCAGCGTGTAATGACGCGCTGCCTGGCTTCCTGATTGATCGAAAGCTGGCCAATCAGGAATCCAGGCACCGTGCAAAGTACCAGAGTTTTGCATGACCACTCATGCCACCTCTTAAAAGACTCACCATCCGCCTTCCCGATTAGCAGGGAAGCCATCCCAATGCTTCACGTCACTAGGCTTTCTGGCCAATCAGGAAGCCGGACGCTGTGTAATGACGCAGTGCCCGGCTTTTTGATTGGTCAGGAAGCCTGCTTCATGCTCCCTCGTCACCTCATGACGAGGGAGCCCCATTTTTGGCTCTTGGGTGTTGCATTTCAGGCAGGATCAAGTGAGTTCCCGATGTGGATTGTTCCAAAATGAAAATTCGGATGGATACGAAATCCGAATAACAAACCAAAACAAATTTTGGATCCCAAATATTAAAAACGAAAGAGATTATTATCAACTATTGTGATGACATTGGCTGCCTATTGACTTGTTGGTAGTTTTTGTGCTATGTTAAAAATTGCCTCTCTGCTATAGGTTCTTACTTGTGAAAACAGATTGGGTAAACAATTTGGAATTTTCCATTTAAAGTGATTTTTTTTTCTTGTAAATCTTTGCTTCAAGTGGTAGCTTGCATTATCATTACATCATTTGTCTAATTATAATTTTTCCAACTTCCTGATTGGTATAGTAGAATAATCTCTTATGAGGCAATTACTAAAATGATGATGTTACCTATTTCTCCTGTCAGAAGTGGAGGGGGGACTAACTGGTTAGAAAGGAAACTGGTAAAGGTTACCAAAGACCCATTTATGTGATGTGGGAGAACAGTTTGGATCATCTGGTGGATTGGAGAGTAAACATTTCATTTCCACAATCTTCCCAGTTCTTTTATTTGCAAAACAATCTCTTAATCTGTTAAATCTTATTTGCTTTGAGGTGAACAGGCAATTCCCAGCAAATAAGCAGTCCGAATTACACGTGAGGGGGTAGGTAACATGAAACTAAGATCCAAATATTATCTACATCTTTTGCTTGAAATTCACTACCCATCACACACATTGGCTGTAGCAGCCGATGTCATAAACAGAAGTAGCAACAGGGATGGGGATCACAATAGATAAAGGAACTGCTGTGTTAGAAGGCAAAAAGGAAAACAAAATACTTGCCCACTAAATTATTCTTCATCTGTTTTATTTGTTTGAATCAAAAAGAATTGTAATATTTGTTGTTTTATTGTGTTTTTATAACACTAATCATTGCAAAAACATAGAGAGAATCTGGCTTATAAACCAAATTCTGAAAATCATTTCTGCAAATGTCCTGTAGTTGCTGGAAAAATACAGGAGATACAAAAGTATTAAAAAGTTAAAATATTTATGTATATTTCAATTAAATGTATTTTAAGTAAGTCCCTGTCCATAAGATTTGATATCTTCTACCTAGGTGTATTATAATGGCACATGCCTGTGATCTTCCTAGTCTGGATTCAGCATTTTAATACAGTATGATCTCCTCAGTTGACCTTTCCTGATGCCACTGTTTTAAATGATGCTATAATTATTTCAAGGTATTATCACCTCTCACTCAAGGGCATTGCCACTTGTCACTTGGCAAGAAATGGCCCATATGCTTCTTCTGTAACATCAAGATAAAAAGACTTATTAAATCCAAGCTGAAAATCCTGTCTTTGGCTGATAGGGAAAACTGACACAATAGCTAGGAGAGCTGTGTTTGGGCATGGTCAGAGTGGAAGTGTATGTCAAGAATAGGATATAGGGCATTGGCTGCAGAACATAAAAGTTACACCAGTCTTTTACAATCTTAGGATCCACACATACGGTATATTTGGTTAGGCATGCTATATATTTTCTTAAGCTCAACCAGCCTGAGCCTAGGGAATATTTAGTCATAAACATACTGCAAGCTGCATCCTTATCCTACAGTGCCTCAGTGGACATAACATCTCATAAAGCCTCATCTTCCAGATCCAGTTGCGTTGCAATGAGTTTCTTTGAAGTGCATTTGCAGATATGTGCATTTGCCTTTGATCATGAAAATGATACCTAATTTTTACACATATTGTAATAATCAAGTTTATCTAACATATTTAACAAGGTAAAGTGCTGCAACCTAAGCAAATCAACCTTTTCTGAAATGGTTACAGTGAACTGAAATCGGACAGTTGCTATGGATTTTCACATATTATTATTAGTCTTTGCAAATATAATTGAAACTGAACTCCCAGCAGATATGGGATTAAAGCAAATGGCCGGGAGCGGGAGACTCCCAGAGCGCCCGGGAGCGTTTTATTTTCTTTTTTTTTTGACGGCAGGAGAACCGCCGGCCAATAGAAAACTATTGGGCGGAGCTAGCTGTCATTGCTAGCTCCGCACAATCGTTTTCTATTTTTTTTTAACCTTTTTAACTATTTTTCTGTTCTGCTTGGTCCCTCCGAGGGACCGAGCAGAACAGCTCAGCGGCATTCGGCTATTCACTCACTGCTGTTCGGGCATCTATAAGAATAAACCGAACAGCAGCGAGTAGCCTACCGGAGGTTCGGCTTAGCCGATCCAAATGTTGGATCAACTGAGTTGAACTCCTGCAGTACGGGTCGGCCGAACATGCTGAGCATGTTCGGCCGACCCGAAGCCACGTGAAGCCAGCTGATGTACGGCTGATTTCAGCCGATATATATGGCTGAAATCAGCCATACCAGCCTGAAGTGAATAGCCGAACAGCGTTCAGCTCACTTCACTTCAGGTCGGTCTTTCACTCGGCTGCCTACGGCAGCTTAGTGAATAGACCTCTGAATCTCAGTGAAGGAGAAATAGCACAAATACACAATTAGTTGAGCTGCAGGATAAGGATAGGAGGAGGGATGGGAGTGACAGAGAGATAATTCCATCAGCCTGCTGATTCTGCAGGGGGATTCACCTGTCCTGTAAGTGTTACTGAACTGCAGCAGAGAAAAATCAGGCCTCCTCTCATGCCAGACAAGGATGTGTAGTGTGGCAGAGCTGTGTAAATCTCAGAACTGGAAAGACACAAATTTGAATGCTTGTGCAGGTAAAACAGCTAACATACAGTATACTGTCTGAAGGGAATTTATCAAAACTGGAGCAGACAAAATCTGGAGCAGCTGTGCATGGCAACCAATGAGGATTTCTCATTTTAAAATCTCAACTGAATAAACTGGAGAGAAGTTGATTGGTTGCCATGGGCAATTGCTTCAGATTCTGCCTGCACAAGTTTTGATAAATTCCCCTCTATGTTTTTCATCTTTGTATTTAGCTGTTTGCCTGGAGTTCTGCTTTTCATAATCCATATGACTTTGTGCCCTCACTACCACTGTCTGTGCCCTCAGACTTTGTGCCCTCACTACCACTGCCTGTGTATGAATTAGCAATTCCATTTCACACAAACATTTTCATTGTAAAAAAATGGTCTAAGCACTTCAAAGTATGTTAAAAGGATGTACGGGCTACATGATAAAAACATAATGTAAGAGTAGCTTTGTTTTAAAGACATTGAGCCTTGTTTATCAGTGTCACAATGTATACCTTTTCTTCTCTGTGTGGCAGCTGGTTATTTTCAGCCTTTTAATTTCCCTGTGTAACTTTTTAGCACACATTTGAATCTGATTGTTTGTTACGGGACAATAAAGGGAGCTTGTACTTCAGACACTTGTATTAATTGCCTTTACACTGTTCACATTTACCTATTTAATGGTTCAGTATAACTGTTGATCTTTGAGTTAGCAATTACCATACGATTTGCTGGTGATAAGTTCTTATTAACATGTGAAAATTGTTCAGTGCATTACACTTTTATTATTGCAGAACATTTTTAATTTACTTGTAAAAAAAAATGAACTAATTAATAACTTGTCAGGCTGTTTTCTCAGCAGGGTAACTCTAAGCAAGAGCTCTATGCTTTCTCAAAAGCATTTAGATCTGGTAACACTTTAACATTTAACCTCCATGCATTTTTTTAACACCTTGGTATAGATTTCTTGTCAGTTATCACTTAACATAACAACTATGATGCACTTTTTTCTGGTTTAATGTCACTGACATGTTTGAAGCTGGTAAATGGAATTTTATGTGCGATGGATTATTTTCTGTCTGTATTCTATCTGTTGGTAGTTAAAAGTAGTTTCTTGGTTGTTAAAAGTGGAACTTCAGAATATTTTTTTAACTATCTTGCATCTGTAAATTAAAAAACGCAATTTTTTGCTGTAATCATCACATGCAGTAATTTGAAGCAGTATTTCTTCTGTACTAATAGATGTCACCACTTTTCTGGGTTGAATGATGGCCATCATCATCCAGTCCATTTTCTGTGAGCCCAGCCTGTCACGGACCTGCCTCTTGTAGTGATGTCATCAGAGAGCCTGGGTTCACAGTAATGATGTGTAATTACTGCTTAGTCTAGGAGCAAAGACCACCCACTTAAATAAGAGGAAGGACTGCAGGAAAAAGGTATGTATATGGCGTTTGTAAAAAAAATTATGTACAGGAGGACCTTAACAGTTCAGCTTTATTATTTTTTGTGTATGCACATGCTTCATCTTATTCACCTTAAAGTGTTTGTTTTTTTAAAATTCCAGTCAAGTTTTATTTGTGAAAATGTGAAATTCAGCCATCAATGCAAAACAAATTAAAATAAAAAAATAAAATCATTGCCCTGTTATTGGGTAAAGAGAATTTAGCTAGAATGTCTATAAACAAAATATTTTATCCATGACCGAACTCCAGATTTATGAAAATATATATCAGCTTACAGTTCACTTTATAAATGCTCCTTTAACAGTGGAAACATAGGGGTCGATTTATTAAGGCAAATACACTGTTCACTTCGCAAGGAAAGTTTCCCTTAGCTTGGTGAATGAGGTAAAGTTCTGACAACTTTCATCATCCAATCATGTGCAAGCAAAAAAAGTTTTTTCCTTGCACGTGATTGGGTATTCTTTGCAAATTGAATTTTCAAGAAATTCACTAATCTAACGGAACATTCTCTTGCAAATGCAAAGTGAAATTTCCATTGCAAAGTGTACAGCCTGTTTGCTTTTAGTAAATCAGTCCCACAATGTGCCAAGTCATGTATGGCATTAAAATCAAAAGAAATTGTAGAAATTGAATCTAGCACATGCATAAAAAAATTCAGCACAGTTACACCAAGTTTGAAGCACGGTACACCCAGTGCCTTGTAATGAGCTTCTGTACAATCTAAGAACAAGAACTTACAACATAATAACTAGTTAGCTAGGCCTAGTTTGTGGCATATGCACCATTTTACTACTACCAAAAGAGTTTTAAAGTATTACATATAATTCAAATTTGTTATCAACATTACATAAAACAACTGTTTTTATACTTGTGTTGCATGTTTGATTTCATTTGGGATGCCCATGCTCATTGCAAATTTACATATCGATGTAAATATTTTTTTTAAATGATTGTTTGCTGATTGCAACATTTGTCATGGTATTTGTTTATTAGATGCCATTGCAACCTTATGACCAGATTCTATGCAATGCTAACTAAATCAGGCAATTTCATTGTAAAATTTCCTGTTGAGGTAATACATTAAAATTAGCAGTGCGGATGCAGTGTTGTGCAACATGCTACAGGCAAATAAATATTGAGAAGAAAACATAATTAAAATAAATAATAAAAGCCACCATTTGGCTTTTAATTTACCACATCCCCGGGTTTGTTTTAAATCTAGAAGGTTATAGAGAAATGATGTCTTACTTTCCCTGTAACATCTCCTAGTCTCTAAGCATTGGAAAGGTGAGATACAGCTATTACTATTGTGATACAGACTTTTAAGTACCTCAGTGGTATATTTATAGGCAAGCTAATAAAAGAAATGCTAGCAGGAAAGGTCAGGTACTAATGCGTAAATGATTTAGCACTGGAGAGTATTTCTTTCCTGGTACATAAAATATAGATGAGCATTGTGGTGTTCAGTGATACTTTTTTTTGCTGCAGTCTTTTGGAAGGAGAAGCTTCCTTTGTCAGATCTGGGGAGATACAGATCAAAGAATGCATGATGATACCACACTGACATTTAAAGTGGACATGCTGGGAGGAATTAACATTTCATGATTTTACAGTACATTACAATGTAACTAGACATGTTGTTAGCTGACTACAGAAACTCAGATTTTACAGTTGTTTTCTTTGTAAAGTCTGTGACATCTCATATGGGCATTCATATTTGGAAATTAAGGTAACTAAAGTAACTTTTTAAGTTGAGTAAAGCACCTGTATATGCCTTTTTGGGTCCCATTTAGACATCAATCCGATCAGGTCCACCTGTCAGTTTTTACGGTGTATGTGATCGGAAGCCCAATATTATTCTAAGGGCAGCTGGATCTAAATGGATGTGTGTCTGTTTACATCCAATCACCCCCCGAATCCAGCCAGATCTGGAAAACAAAACAGAACAGAGTTCCATTTTGGCGTACCTGGTCATGGTGGATCGGGGGTAATCTGATGTAAATGGTCACATGTCGGTTTTGCATCTGAATCCCCATTGTCTTAACATGGGTTTGGTAAGTTAATTTTTTCCTCTATGGCAAGATGGAGTAAAAACCTGGAGGGACATGAATGTCACAACAGTGACATCCATTCCAATCTGCTCTGATCAGGAAGAATCTGTGCACGGATCCCCTGCTGATTGGAACTGACAGGCTCCTGTGTGAAAGAGGCCTGAGTCTGCCAAAATGTCAGTAGTGTCATGAGTAGCAAGGGTAAGCTTAAATCTCTGATCACTCTCCTTGCTGCCACCTCACCAACTGAAACTCATTTTATTTTATTGGGCATCTTCAATTATGTACCTATTAGTGAGACTGAAATGAAGGTGTAGTTTAAAGCTGAAAGGTTACTGAAGTAACAATACTTCCACAGTGAAAACACAGATTTTTTTCTGTATATGTGTGGTACAGTTGTACTGCTTGAATAATCCAAATTCTTCATATTAGGTTATTAGTCTTACAAACTACAGAGAGGAATGTAATTTGCAGTAGCTGCGCTATCAACATATAGTAAATGGTCCTGTGATTTCTGATGGTGGCTCTGGTCCAATGAAACAAAGCAGTTGTATAAATCTGCCACATGGTTTAGGAGGCTTACAGCTATATGCACTATATACACTATATTGCCAAAAGTATTGGGACACTTGCCTTTACACGCACATGAACTTTTATGGCATCCCAGTCTTAGGTTTCAGAGTTGGCCCACACTTTGCAGCTATAACAGCTTCAACTCTTCTGGGAAGGGTGTCCACAAGGTTTAGGAGTGTGTCTATGGGAATGTTTCACCATTCTTCCAGAAGCACATTTGTGAAGTCAGGTACTGATGTTGGAGGAGAAGGCCTGGCTCGCAGTCTCCACTCTAATTCATCCCAAAGTTGTTCTATCAGGTTGAGGTCAGGGCTCTGTGCATGCCAGTAATGTTCCTCCACCCCAAACTCGCTCATCCATGTCTTTATGGACCTTGCTTGGTGCACAGTCAGGTTGGAACAGGAAGGGGCCATCCCCAAACTGTTCCCATAAAGTTGGGAGCATGAAATTGTCCAAAATGTCTTGGTACGCTGATGCCTTAAAAGTTCCCTTCACTGGAACTAATGGGCCAAGCCCAACCCCTGAAAAACAACCCCACACCATAATCCCCCCTCCACCAAACTTTACACTTGGCACAATGCAGTCAGGAAAGTACCGTTCACCTGGCAAACTCCAAACCCAGACACATCCATCGGATTGCCAGACAGAGAAGAGTGATTCGTCACTCAAGAGAATGCGTCTCCACTTCTCTAGAGTCCAGTGGCGACGTGCTTTACACCACTGCATCCAACGCTTTGCATTGCACTTGGTGATGTAAGGCTTGGATGCAGTTGCTCGGCCATGGAAACCCATTGCATGAAGCTCTATACGCACTGTTGTTGTGCCAATCTGAAGGCCACACACAGTTGGCGACTTCTGCACACTGTGTTCTTCAGAATGCGCTGACCCTGCTCTGTAATTTTACGTGGCCTACCACTGCGTGAATGAGTTGCTGTTGTTCCCAGTTGCTTCCACTTTGTTATAATACCACTGACAGTTGACCGTGAAATATTTAGTAGCAAGGAGATTTCAGGGAACACATGAATCCAATGATTTTGAGTGGTGTCCCAATACTTTTGGCAATATAGTGTATATGCGCCTATTCCTAACTATGGCCAACCCAAGCCTGGCAGAATAGACTGAGAAAAGATTTACAAGCTTCTGCTTATATCTGAATGTGTCCTTAAAAAGTGAATAGATTTATAGGTGCGTTCCATATAATTAAGGCAATCAAGTATACATTCAAAATGACAACCCTTTCCCTATGAAAAATCAGTCCACTGGCATAACATGATACACATTCTAAAGCTAGAACTGTCAAGTATCGCACATTTTGTTTTGCATTGAGGCTCTTTAAAAACACTTCACATTTACACCAAAATGTGTGACTGTGCAAATGTGAAAGTGTTGCAAACACTTGTCAGAAAACTATAATTAAATCTCTTAGACCTGCAAACCTTACCATTTCTTATGATTTATGAGACTGACACCTATATAGTCAATGTTAAATACTATGTAGGTGCTATTGGTGCTAGGAGAGACAGAGATAACATTTTTTGACTCTGCAAACTCAGGGTGTTTGCAAGCAGCAGACTTCTCCTGTCCAGTCAGAAATTTGTAGGCTGCCCAAGGGGAGGAGATGAAAAAAAACATTGTGTTTGGAGGTTGAGAGCTCTCAGTAAATATTACATTTTCTGTAGAGGCAAGGTGTATCCCCAACAGACAAAGGGGCCTCCTCTCCAGGAGAGTAGCCCATCTGGGCACAGGTTGTTGCCAAGCAGGTTGATGGAGTCCTCGATGCTACCCTGGATGTTTGTTTTACCATTACATCTACAACGTAAATGCAACCAAAGATAAACTGTATATTCAGACACTTCAGTCTGCTCCTCTCAGCAGTTCCTGAGTAAGTCTCAAGTAATTTCAATTGATATAATAGAACCTGTGTGAGTGCCCAGGGTTATCTCATAAGAAGACATAGACATAAATGAGAAATGTTTGTTTCTCTATATTTTTTTATTGCATTGAGATTTCTAGATTAACCAACAGGGGGGTTGTCCTGAAGCATGCCTTTGCATTTGAGGAACACTGGATTGGCTAATATAAAGGAGCTGTGTTGCTGCTTTGCAAACTTTTCTTGTGTGTGAACACAATGAATATCAGTACTGCAAAGGTTTTCCTTAGTTTGATTTAAGGAGTTGAATTGAGTGCCTGACATTTTGTATATAGATTTTGTACATTGGTATGTACAAAATCTATATACAAATAATCAAAGCACATTATTTTCTATAATAATAATAATAATAAAAAATGGTACAGTTAGCTCTCCATATACATGCTGTAGTTAGAATTCAGAATATGTGTATCATGGTTTGGCAACAATAGCAGACGTGCCCGGATACCAATGTAGCAATGTTTACCATCTACACTGTATGACAATCTTTGAGGTTCTCCAGCTAACAAACAGCCCTTTATCCCTAGTTACACAGTATACTAACTAATATGTTAATAAATTAGTTGTCAAGCAAATAGACTTGTAATTAATAATGAAGCATGACTTAGCAGCAGTCATGAAATGTTGTGATTAAAAAAAAAGTAGGTGGGGGTAGGAGCACAGTTATATTTTAATTACTGAAATGGGTTATTATAGGAGATAACCCTGAGAATCCTGATTAAAGATTCATTGCAGTTTCCCCTGTGACATTTTAAACGCATTAATTATTCGAAGTGTATAACATATACTGGTATAACTGTACTGTACATTTTAATTTTCTCTTGTTATTTTCTATGACTTGCTATGTGTGCTTTGATCCGTGTGTCATAAATTGAGTGCTGCTTATACAGTGTGGAATTCTGAATGCTCTCAAGAGATATGGCATTTGTTTAAAAACGACGAATTGGTTGGCATATAAATGTATGTATATGACATTAAGATAGTGTCATTAATTCATATTGTGCTTCATTAACTGCAAATGTGGTTTAATTTTCCCTCTTTAAGACAGTTTTGGGCTAAATCATTATTGCTAATAAATGCTTAGTACTTCCTCAATCAGTCTGTTTATGTTGTATAAACTGATACATTAGCCAGAGTATGATTTTTTTTAACATGACCTCTGTGAAGCAATATGTGCATCTAAACTTGTCACACATCATAACCTAAATGCAGTTTTAGAAATACAACATCCCTTTGGGTGAAACAATGCACTTAGAACTCTGGATGTGGACATTTTACCACACCTCAAGTAGATGCATATTTTTGGCCGCTGCTACAGCAGCACAAATATGTTAGTGCCTTCTGCATGATCAAATATGCTGTGCTAGGATATGCATCCCATGTGTATTGAAGCCTGTGGTTACTATTCAAGTAAAAACTGACTGGAGTCACATTAAAAATTGTGTCTCAAAGCACTTTTATGATGATGTGGTACTGGCTGGAAAGATATATTTACTTTACATGTAAAAGAAAAAAAAATGTCATATGCTTTTTGTTGATAGCGCCCCTGTGTCTCTAACAGTCAGAATATATGTGGAAGAATTTCAGAAAGTAAGGATCTGTGTGGCCACTTTTCCTTTTCAGCATCTTATAGTGTAGTTGGTGTAAACTTGTAAAATACCTGTACTTGCATGATACAGTAGGTGCTGCCCTTCAGCTGCTCTTAGTAAATTGGGCTATCAGTCACAAAGGTGAAATAGGTGGAATAGGCAAATTCTTACAATTTTTTAGATTGTAAGTCACTGGGTGGTATAATGTATTAGCTCTTCCCATTGCCTGGAAAGAAGCTAAAAGTGCAAATTTAGTTCTTGGATTTACTTCTTTTTTGGTTCACAGGAGTATGTTTACTAATTTAATACGACCTAAAGAAGCCTGCTGGCTTCTGCCCTCCAGCTAGTGCTGGAGGAACAGAGAAGGGAGCAGTGAATCCCTCTGGGGAACAGTGACTGACAGCCACTGCTTTCTGCAGGGAGAAGGTGCCAAGAGCTAAGCAATAAGTTATTACATGATCATTCAACTCCCTGTGTTGGAGCCAGCGTGTGACAGCCAGACGTGTGCGCCCTCAAATTTTGTTGTTGTTTTGTTTCATATTTTTTTTTTATTTAATTTTTAGGATTCGGGTCCAAAAATCAATTTGTTTCAGAATTTGTCCGAAATCCGAATTTTTGTTAATTTTGTTAGTGGTAGTATGTACGAACTAGAGCTGCAGCTAACGATTATTTTCAAAATCGATTAGTTAGCCGATTATTAAGTTCGATTAATCGGATAAAAAATAAAATACATTTTACAAAATGGCTCCAGTGATGGGACTTCTAGTTTGTATTGAGATTGTAGTCCATCACAGGAGCAAGCTTGGAGCAGTAGAAGTAAAAAAGAAAAAAAAAGTGTGGTGTACAATATAGTGAAATGAAAAGTGTAAAATTATACAGCAATGAATGCAGAATACCACCAGCTATAGAGGAATACAATAAATCCCAGCAATAGTACATTATAGCTGGCGGTATTCTGCATTGCAATGTATAATGTACTATTGCTGGGTGTTGTAGTCCTCTATAGCTGGTGGTATTTGGCATTGCACCACTGTATAATGTATTATTGCTGGGATTTGTTGTACTCCTCTATAGCTGGTGGTATTCCTTGATTTGTAGTCCTCTATACAGTGCAATGCAGAATACCACCGCCCATATAGGAGTACAACAGTAACATATACAGTGCCGTGTATCTCATGTTATCGTTAAAGATCCAGCTCTCAAACATGGCTTGCAGCATCTTTTGAAAAAAGTAGATCAGCTAATAACTTATGTGACAGCATTTTAACAGATCTAATGTGTTACAGTGTAACACATTCTCTATGTTAAAATTAGATGTGACAAGTTTTTATTTAAAATAGCTCTTCTGACCTTACCCTAAAGGATTATCAGATCAGCGGACCTGTTTTCACGTAAAAAAAATAAATAAATATATATATTTTTTTTAAAGTAGATTGAATTGCGAAGCAGAGAAGTTAAAAAAAGTTCGCTAGTTGATAGATGGCTTGATAGAGAGAATGTAGCAATTTGTCATTCTTATGTTTGACATAGACAGCTCTGCCCACAGAATTGTTAATGTGAATATTTTATTTTCTAATTATCAAAACCATTACATTTTCCTAATGTCATCGACTTTTTAGTTTCTAATGGCAGATCAGTGCTCATTAAGTGTAAGATTTGCAACATGGTCTGTTAAATATGGCACATGGATATTTGATTAACTGGATAACACTTTACTGTCACATGATGCTGTAAGCTGTTCTTTGTACAAAGTAATGAAATCCAAAAGGTACATATTAGCATGTATGCTTCCCTTATCAACATAAATTACATTTGTGCTTACATAAACTTCACACAATACACAAGTGTACAAAAATGTGACTGGGCCAATACACTGGCTGGCATGGGCAGTGGGTGATGGTAGCTATGGTAGCTTGGCACAGCAGAGACAGGGAAGGAGGGGGGCAGAGGGTGTTGTCAGTTAATTCACCTTTTCATTTTTGTGAAAACATTGAACTCATCCTTAAAAACAAGCCATGATTCACCTCTGTAGTCATTGTTGAGAAATTCATCTTCAAAATTCACAACAGAAGCTCGGAATTCACAACCTCTTCTTTACTTTTTTAAAGAGCAGAATCTTGGCAGCCTACCAGCCCTTTAATGTTAACACTCAGTAGGTGTTTCAAGGCTGTTAGAAACTGACTGAAAGCCGAGTCTTGTGGCGTTTTGTTTTAAAGCTCTTTACCTGTTTGTTGAGAACATGTAAATATTTTATTATCCATAGTCTGACCACAGGTGCGCTTTAAAGAGTCCCTGCAACATTAGCTTTTTAGGGCATAGTGACAGTATCTGCAGAAAGCCCACCACCAGGCAGTTACACTCCTAATACCTAACAGAACAGGACTAATTGGTTTGAGGGAACATGTGACTTTGCAAATGTGGCAATGCTTGGCCTTGAGCGTCCAATCACCAGACCCCAATGCTGTCATTCTGAATACGTATACAATGCACATAATACAGGCATGGGTATAGATAATCATGTCACATACATGCAAAGATGTTATATATGGAAAACACCAGGATCTTATGTGTCTGCATACTACATTGAACAGAAATCTGGTTCCAACAGCGTAGAGTATGGATAACGACAAAAGTATTAGATGTGATATGTCACATAGCTGTATCGCGTATTTAGGGTAAATTCAATTCTGGAAGAATAATTTAATAGCAGAACTATTTGTTCATAACGTTTAGAGATGTGATCAAACAACATCGTAAGATATGTGCAAAAGAGAGGAAGAGGGGAGCAGAGGAAGAGAAAGGAAAGTATCAAGAAGTAGGGATTATAGGCTCAGAAAGAAGATAGAGGAGAAGGAGACACCTGGAGCATCCCCCGCACCCCTTGGCAGAAAAGGAACCATTTTGCCTGCTTTTGGGAGGAGGGGATATTTCCACAGCATGGTCCACCCATGCAAGTCGATCAATGGGGATGGTGAGGGCTCGAGGAGTGAAGTCCCGTGTTCCCCTGGACAGGAGATCAGCATATCGATCAGTATGTTGGAAATAGATCCAGGCTTCCCAGGTGGACAAGAACTCTGTGTTTCTGAGGGTGGCCGTCAGTAGTGATGGGCCGAGTGTTCGATTCGAACGTGAGTTCGAATCGAACATCGGCAGTTCGAGCGCTCGTTGAACGCCGAACTTTATGGGATGTTCGCGGTTTGTTAGCCCGCCGACATTCCATAATTCAAAATGCCCACTATCAATGTTTTTAACAAACCTAACAAGTATGACTCACTTAATTAGGGATGATTTCCTTTTAATTGGGCAGTAAAACATTTGAATTATTTGAATTTTGTTATTTGTGCATAAAAAATAACTTGTTTGCATATAGATTTATGCAAATATATGCACATTAGTTTTGTATGAAATAGAGAGAGCTATAATTTTGCCATACTAATATGGAATATCAAAGTACTTATTTAAGCTATATACCCTTAAAAGGTATATAAACAAGATTAATGTGAACCTGCAATGATAGAAATACAGGTGCTTCTTTTTTTTTAGATGTTCCTATTTCTCTGTCATGTTTATGTTTTTTACTTCACTAATTAGAGAGCCAGTAACCCTGAACAAGTATGTCAGAAGGTCAAACTTCATTGCTTGCAGTCTTGTTCCAGGTCACTGAATCACTAAGTAGCGGAGCCCCTGTAGCGATGGGAGGATTTTGGTTGATAACCAATATTTCCATCATGACAGGCTCACTTTCAGTTTTACATAATTTGACTTAACCCAGTAATTTACAACAAGCTTGGATTTTATTATTTACCTTATTGCCTAGATCAGGTGTCAGGGCAACCAAATGATTTACGTAGGTTCAGATGATAGTCATTTTGGAATTGAAGATTTTATTGTGCTTTAAAAGACAATTCTGTTATCCATTAAGACTTTATTGTTAGATCTGAACCAGCATTATAAGATTTGTGAACAAAGTCGTGGAATTTAAAGTATCAATATTGCAAACCTAATTACAGTAGAGTCAGGTCTCTATGTAAGGAAGTATATTGGTTTGTGTGCACCCCTCTACATCTGTAGACCTTTCATTAGAATTCCTAAAGGCAGTTGAAATCAGCCGTACCAGCCTGAAGTGAATAGCCGAACAGTGTTCGGCTCACTTCACTTCACTTCCGATCGGTCATTCACTCGGCTGCCCTCGGCAGCTTTGTGAATAGACCCCTGAGTGTGCGTTTTCTGGGCATTTATTCAGTGTTCTCATTATGCCAGCCAGAAGTGCAAAAAAGTTGCAGTAGATGTCTTCATTGCCGTAAAGTGCTGCTGGCACTCTTGTAGGTGCCGTGTGTATGCTTGTGGACTTTTATTTTATTTTTATTGACACAAATTTTTTTTGAGCTTTGTTGAAGCCTGTATGCATGATCCCTTTCTGTAACCAAAAGTAAAGGTGAATGTCACCAACGTGGAAGTTTGAGAAAGGTGTGGGGTGCTAGATCTTTTAAAGCAATAGGTAGTCCCAGTCTTAAGCAGTGTAAGGTTGGCCTTACTTAAATAGAGACTCTGTGGTCTATTCACGAAGCAGCCAAAGGATCTAGCCATAGCTTCGGCCGATCCTTTAGCTATCTTCGGCCCCAGTACCACTTCGGTTCAGTTGAACCGAAGGGCTGCTGTACGGGCTATTCACTATAGCCCGTACAGCTCCCGAACTTGGGCGAGCGGGTCAGTCGAGCCGAAGGCATATGCCTCGGCTCGGCTGAGCTGCCCTGAAAGCCGAAGCTGGCCAAAAGTCTGGCCATTGGCCATCCGGCTTCTGACAGCTGGGCGGAGCCAGCCGTGATCTTATGGCTGTCTCCGGCCACTTGCAGAGAGATCAGGGACACTGATCTCCAGACAGCAAACTCTCCAGGGCGCTTCGCAAACTAGCATTGCACCCGCCCTCTGCTGCAGTCCTCCATCAGGTCCCCACTAATGATTGACAGCACCAGTTTGCTATTGGCTATTGCTAATTGAAATAGCCAATAGGAATCTAGCAATGCATTCCTGTGGCCAAATTTTTTCTATTCTGAAACGGCTCCTTGTCAGAATAAAGAAAAAAAAAAAGAAAAAGCAGTGTTTCTCTCCTTGGCAGCCGGGAGCGGGAGACTCCCGGAGTGCATGGGAGAGGTTTTTTTTCTTTTTTTTGACGGCAGCAGAACCGCCGGCCAATAGAAAACTGTTGGGCGGAGCTAGCTCCGCACAATCGTTTTCTATTTATTTTTGGCACAGCCCAATAAAAATAACCATTTTGCCTTGAGAGTTAATGTATGCCTGGCTGTGTGAACAAAGAAAAACAACTGTAGTTTCTTTATATAGAACAAGAAAATCAAGCGAAGTATGCACCAAAGTTTTTGTCATGGTTCACTAACCGGTCATGCTTTTCATAATTCCAGGTAGCTGCACAAGTATGTTGATGATTAACATTTTAAAATAGATACATAATTTATTTCACTTGTGATCATTGTGAGGAGAGCTGGAAAACACATACTGTAAGTGGTCCAGAGTTGGGAATGCGGAGAGGCATACGTCAGTATACATTTTATGCTTCATTAACTGCACACAGTATATTCAGGTTGACAGTAAAAAATACTATCCAATTTGCAAGGTTTATTATATGAATGCAAACTATCATGATTAATTTGCAGATTTATTTCATTTTCAAATTCCCTTTAATATAACCCTGCTGTATGCACCATGTTTTATTTGATAACAAAGGAAATATTTAAACAGTACAGCTCGAGTTAGGATTTCAAAGCGCAATCTATCTGCACTAATGTTTTTGCACAGCACAGCTTGATAGTTTTATTACACATGTAGTCCCATTTAAAATAAGTAACCTCATGCTGCAGAACTTACTATTTCTATTTTCCACAGGGCAGCCTGAGATTGAAATGTAATTTGCAGAAAAATGATGCATTCTTGCCCTTTGATTGAATGGCTTGTATTGTTTCTAAAACACATCAATGAAATTGCACTTTTCTTATATGTAGAGATATATTCAATATATTTATATTCATGTAACCTAACTCTATTCCACTCTGATAGCTACCATGCCAAAGGTACAGTGAACAAAGTACATTTATTTTCCAATGGAGTCTTTGTATGAAGCACAGACTGTCAGAGTATGTTGCTGTAAATTACTGATGGTTCAGTTGGTTGCCTAATCAGTCTTAACTGACAGCCTGCAAGATAAAAATCACTTCTCTGTTAGCATAGTAACATTTGGTATTTGGATGCCATCTTGTTTCTTCAGGCCAAATTACAGTATATGTAGAAAAACAGCATATTATTCTAGTGAAGTTTAAATGAATCTCATATGTTTTGTGGCATCTTTATTCTTTATTTATACACCAAAAGTAATGGCATATGATTTACATACAGTAGCTATATATCCATGTGCATTTCAAATACTGTATTAAAGGGGAATTCACTTTACTGTATTTCATGTTGTAGGGCTGGTTCACACCATCTGCATTTGGGCTGCACTGGCCATCTTTTCCAGTGCAGCCCGAACTTAGGACAAGGCAATTTGCCTTGTCATGAGTGGTGACAGTTAACATTCTGGTAGTGTGCACTTAAAAAACGTACGGCGTGCAGTACTTTTTTTAAGCGCACCACAGTGAGCTGAGGTACAACCGCTTTGCAACGCAGTGAGCTCATAGAACTTAATGAAATGTTCTATGTGACGTTTCAATAAAGCTGAATAATAAACCCACCAGCATGTCATTGGAGTGTGAAGGAACCCACACAAGCTCAGGGAGAACATGCAAACTCCATGCAGATTGTGTGCTGCGCAAGATTTAGATCAAGGACCCCAGTGCTGCAAGTGCTATCCACTAAGTCACCGTGCTGCTCCATGTATACAACTTCGCTAAATGATCTGATGTAGTAAGTCACTAAAAGAAAAGCAGATTCATGTAATTATTGTGTTGCATAGTGTTAGCTTCATTTATTATTCACATGCATTTTTTGTCATGCAATGTGTGCAAAATCTGTAGTTGCTCATGCTGATTTCCCATTTGTTTTAATTGGGTACCCGATAAAAATGAATGGCAACATATTTCTTGTGCTGCCCATTTTGGTAACATAATCCTATGTACTCCTATTCCATAAGTTCCAGTATTATCCAGCATGCCTAGTGAGCCCCATAGAGAGCTGGTGAGAACAATTTATGAATATACAGGTTTTTATCTACTAACCTTGAGTCTCAATGCCATTTTAAAACAGCACTGGGAATCAGTGGTTCACATGAGTCCTGGTCAACATGTAGGGTGGGACTTCTGGTTATCATTGACAGCTAGAATCCAGCGGTAAACCCAAGACGTGAAAGGATCAGGTCCTGGGCTTTGGATCTTGCTACACAGCACTCCACAGAAGTCTTTGAAGCAGATCACTGTAAACACAACAGGGGGAATTTATCAAAACTGGAGCAGGCAAAAACTGGAGCAGATGTGCATGGCAACCAATCAGCTTCTCTTTTTCATTTTCAAAACTTAACTAAACAAACTGAAGAGAGAAGCTGATTGGTTGCCATGGGAACTGCTCCAGATTCAGTCTGCTCCAGTTGTGATAAGTTCCCCTCATTGTGTTTAGTGATGTGCACAGCTGCATGGAAAATGTGTGTGTGCGTGTGTATACA